>NC_044555.1:138614661-138914661 GCF_007565055.1 Rhinopithecus roxellana
AAAAGGAATATTATAGGCAAATATCCTTCATGAATATAAACACAAAAATCCTCAAGAAAATATTAGCAAATTGAGTCCATCGAATATAAAACTAATTATACATCTTAACTAAGTAAGATTTATTCCAGTTATGCAAGGTTGGTTGAATATTTGAAAATCAATTTAACCCACCATAACAACATGCTAAAGAGGCAAAACTATATAATGCAGAAATATCATTTCACAAAATCCAATACCTATTCATGATTTAAAAAAAAAACTTTCAGCAAATTAGGCATGGAAGAAAACTTGTTCAACTCTATAAAGAACACCTGAAAAAAAACGTTAAGCTGAAACATACTTCGTGGTGAAATAATTGTTTCCTCCTAAAATCAAGGTGAAGGTATCCGTTTTTATCACTTTTATTTAATGTAATATTAGAAACCCTAACCAGTACAATAAAGAAAAAAAAGGAAACAAAAAGCCCACAGAATGGAAAGAAAGAATTTATACTGTCTCTATTTGCAGATAACTATTCATTATGCAAAAAATCCCAAGGAATAAAAAAAAAAAAAAAATCTCCTACCAGTAATGAGTTTGTCAAAGTCTACAGGACACAAGATCAACATGCAAAGGAAATCAATTTTATATCTGTATACTAGCAACAGACTTGCAAAACAAAATAAGGCTATTCTCATTTAAATATAAAATAGTAAAAGCACTCTGGAAAATTATTTGGCAGATTCTTAAAAACTACACATGCAAATACCATAAGACATATCAATGTCATTCTTGGACACTCATCCCAAAGAAATGGAATTTTATGTACACATGAAAACCTGTACATGGATGTTCACACCACCTATATTTTTAATGGGATCAAGCTGCAGACAACGCAAAAATATTTTTTTAATTTTTTTTTATTATACTTTAAGTTCTAGGTTACATGTGCATAACGTGCAGGTTTGTTACATATGTATACTTGTGCCATGTTGGTTGTGCTGCACCCATCAACTCGTCAGCACCCATCAATTCATCATTCATATCAGGTTATACTCCCAATGCAACCCTCCCCCCCCCCCTCCCCCCTTCCCAATAGGCCCCGGTGGTGTGATGTTCCCCTTCCCCGAGTCCAAGTGATCTCATTGTTCATTTCCCCCTATGAGTGAGACATGCGGTGTTTGGTTTTCTGTTCTTGTGATAGTTTGCTCATAATGAATGGTTTTCCATCCCAGCTGCATCCATGTCCCTACAAAGGACGCAAACTCATCCTTTTTTATAGCTGCATAGTATTCCATGGTGTATATGTGCCACATTTTCTTTCTTTTTTTTTTTTTTTTTTTTTTTTTTAATGTTTAATTTTTTTAATTTTTTTTTTTTTATTTTTTATTTTTTTTATTTTTTTTATTATACTTTAAGTTCTAGGGTACATGTGCATAACGTGCAGGTTTGTTACATATGTATACTTATGCCATGTTGGTGTGCTGCACCCATCAACTCGTCAGCACCCATCAATTCATCATTTATATCATGTATAACTCCCCAATGCAATCCCTCCCTCCTCCCTCCTCCCCCCTCCCCATGATAGACCCCAGTGTGTGATGTTCCCCTTCCCGAGTCCAAGTGATCTCATTGTTCAGTTCCCACCTATGAGTGAGAACATGCGGTGTTTGGTTTTCTCTTCTTGTGATAGTTTGCTAAGAATGATGGTTTCCAGCTGCATCCATGTCCCTACAAAGGACGCAAACTCATCCTTTTTTATGGCTGCATAGTATTCCATGGTGTATATGTGCCACATTTTCTTAATCCAGTCTGTCACAGATGGACATTTGGGTTGATTCCAAGTCTTTGCTATTGTGAATAGTGCCGCAATAAACATACGTGTACATGTGTCTTTGTAGTAGACTAATTTATAATCCTTTGGGTATATACCCAGTAGTGGGATGGCTGGGTCATATGGTACTTCTAGTTCTAGATCCTTGAGGAATTGCCATACTGTTTTCCATAATGGTTGAACTAGTTTACAATCCCACCAACAGTGTAAAAGTGTTCCTATTTCTCCACATCCTCTCCAACACCTGTTGTTTCCTGACTTCTTAATGATTGCCATTCTAACTGGTGTGAGATGGTATCTCATTGTGGTTTTGATTTGCATTTCTCTGATGGCCAGTGATGATGAGCATTTTTTCATGTGTCTGTTGGCTGTATGAATATCTTCTTTTGAGAAATGTCTGTTCATATCCGTTCCCCACTTTTTGATGGGGTTGTTTGTTTTTTTCTCGTATATTTGTTTGAGTTCTTTGTAGATTCTGGATATTAGCCCTTTGTCAGATGAGTAGGTTGCAAAAATTTTCTCCCATTCTGTAGGTTGCCTGTTCACTCTGATGGTAGTTTCTTTTGCTGTGCAAAAGCTCTTTAGTTTAATTAGATCCCATTTGTCAATTTTTGCTTTTGCTGCCGTTGCTTTTGGTGTTTTAGACATGAAGTCCTTGCCCATGCCTATGTCCTGAATGGTACTACCTAGTTTTTCTTCTAGGGTTTTTATGGTATTAGGTCTAACATTTAAGTCTCTAATCCATCTTGAATTAATCTTCGTATAAGGGGTAAGGAAAGGATCCAGTTTCAGCTTTCTACTTATGGCTAGCCAATTTTCCCAGCACCATTTATTAAATAGGGAATCATTTCCCCATTTCTTGTTTCTCTCAGGTTTGTCAAAGATCAGATGGCTGTAGATGTGCGGTATTATTTCTGAGGACTCTGTTCTGTTCCATTGGTCTATATCTCTGTTTTGGTACCAGTACCATGCTGTTTTGGTTACTGTAGCCTTGTAGTATAGTTTGAAGTCAGGTAGCGTGACGCCTCCAGCTTTGTCCTTTTGACTTAGGATTGTCTTGGCAATGCGGGCTCTTTTTTGGTTCCATATGAACTTTAAAGCAGTTTTTTTCCAATTCTGTGAAGAAAGTCATTGGTAGCTTGATGGGGATGGCATTGAATCTATAAATAACCTTGGGGAGTATGGCCATTTTCACGATATTGATTCTTCCTATCCATGAGCATGGTATGTTCTTCCATTTGTTTGTGTCCTCTTTGATTTCACGGAGCAGTGGTTTGTAGTTCTCCTTGAAGAGGTCCTTTACATCCCTTGTAAGCTGGATTCCTAGGTATTTTATTCTCTTGAAGCAATTGTGAATGGAAGTTCATTCCTGATTTGGCTCTCTGCTTGTCTGTTACTGGTGTATAAGAATGCTTGTGATTTTTGCACATTAATTTTGTATCCTGAGACTTTGCTGAAGTTGCTTATCAGCTTAAGGAGATTTTGGGCTGAGACGATGGGGTTTTCTAAATATACAATCATGTCATCTGCAAACAGGGACAATTTGACTTCTTCTTTTCCTAACTGGATACACTTGATTTCTTTCTCTTGCCTGATTGCCCTAGCCAGAACTTCCAACACTATGTTGAATAGGAGTGGTGAGACAGGGCATCCCTGTCTTGTGCCAGTTTTCAAAGGGAATTTTTCCAGTTTTTGCCCATTCAGTATGATATTAGCTGTGGGTTTGTCATAAATAGCTCTTATTATTTTGAGGTATGTTCCATCAATACCGAATTTATTGAGCGTTTTTAGCATGAAGGGCTGTTGAATTTTGTCAAAAGCCTTTTCTGCATCTATTGAGACAATCATGTGGTTCTTGTCTTTGGTTCTGTTTATATGCTGGATTACGTTTATTGATTTGCGAATGTTGAACCAGCCTTGCATCCCAGGGATGAAGCCCACTTGATCATGGTGGATAAGCTTTTTGATGTGCTGCTGAATCCGGTTTGCCAGTATTTTATTGAGGATTTTTGCATCAATGTTCATCAGGGATATTGGTCTAAAATTCTCTTTTTTTGTTGTGTCTCTGCCAGGCTTTGGTATCAGGATGATGTTGGCCTCATAAAATGAGTTAGGGAGGATTCCCTCTTTTTCTATTGATTGGAATAGTTTCAGAAGGAATGGTACCAGCTCCTCCTTGTACCTCTGGTAGAATTCAGCTGTGAATCCATCTGGTCCTGGACTTTTTTTGGTGGGTAGGCTATTAATTATTGCCTCAATTTCAGAGCCTGCTATTGGTCTATTCAGGGATTCAACTTCTTCCTGGTTTAGCCTTGGGAGAGTGTAAGTGTCCAGGAAATTATCCATTTCTTCTAGATTTTCTAGTTGATTTGCGTAGAGGCGTTTATAGTATTCTCTGATGGTAGTTTGTATTTCTGTGGGGTCAGTGGTGATATCCCCTTTATCATTTTTATTGCATCTATTTGATTCCTCTCTCTTTTTTTCTTTATTAGCCTTGCTAGCGGTCTGTCAATTTTGTTGATCTTTTCAAAAAACCAACTCCTGGATTCATTGATTTTTTGGAGGGTTTTTTGTGTCTCTATCTCCTTCAGTTCTGCTCTGATCTTAGTTATTTCTTGCCTTCTGCTAGCTTTTGAATGTGATTGCTCTTGCCTCTCTAGTTCTTTTAATTGTGATGTTAGAGTGTCAATTTTAGATCTTTCCTGCTTTCTCTTGTGGGCATTTAGTGCTATAAATTTCCCTCTACACACTGCTTTAAATGTGTCCCAGAGATTCTGGTATGTTGTATCTTTGTTCTCATTGGTTTCAAAGAACATCTTTATTTCCGCTTTCATTTCGTTATGTACCCAGTAGTCATTCAGGAGCAGGTTGTTCAGTTTCCATGTAGTTGAGCGGTTTTGATTGAGTTTCTTAGTCCTGAGTTCTAGTTTGATTGCACTGTGGTCTGAGAGACAGTTTGTTATAATTTCTGTTCTTTTACATTTGCTGAGGAGTACTTTACTTCCAATTATGTGGTCAATTTTGGAATAAGTGCGATGTGGTGCTGAGAAGAATGTATATTCTGTTGATTTGGGGTGGAGAGTTCTATAGATGTCTATTAGGTCCGCTTGGTGCAGAGATGAGTTCAATTCCTGGATATCCTTGTTAACTTTCTGTCTCGTTGATCTGTCTAATGTTGACAGCGGAGTGTTGAAGTCTCCCATTATTATTGTATGGGAGTCTAAGTCTCTTTGTAAGTCTCTAAGGACTTGCTTTATGAATCTGGGTGCTCCTGTATTGGGTGCATATATATTTAGGATAGTTAGCTCTTCCTGTTGAATTGATCCCTTTACCATTATGTAATGGCCTTCTTTGTCTCTTTTGATCTTTGATGGTTTAAAGTCTGTTTTATCAGAGACTAGGATTGCAACCCCTGCTTTTTTTTGTTCTCCATTTGCTTGGTAGATCTTCCTCCATCCCTTTATTTTGAGCCTATGTATGTCTCTGCATGTGAGATGGGTCTCCTGAATACAGCAGACTGATGGGTCTTGACTCTTTATCCAGTTTGCCAGTCTGTGTCTTTTAATTGGAGCATTTAGTCCATTAACATTTAAGGTTAATATTGTTATGTGTGAACTTGATCCTGCCATTATGATATTAACTGGTTATTTTGCTCGTTAGTTGATGCAGTTTCTTCCTAGCCTCGATGGTCTTTACATTTTGCCAAGTTTTTGCGATGACTGGTACCGGTTGTTCCTTTCCATGTTTAGGGCTTCCTTCAGGGTCTCTTGTAAGGCAGGCCTGGTGGTGACAAAATCTCTAAGCATTTGCTTATCTGTAAAGGATTTTATTTCTCCTTCACTTATGAAACTTAGTTTGGCTGGATATGAAATTCTGGGTTTAAAATTCTTTTCTTTAAGAACGTTGAATATTGGCCCCCACTCTCTTCTGGCTTGTAGAGTTTCTGCCGAGAGATCTGCTGTTAGTCTGATGGGATTCCCTTTGTGGGTGACCCGACCTTTCTCTCTGGCTGCCCTTAAGATTTTTTCCTTCATTTCAACTTTGGTGAATCTGGCAATTATGTGTCTTGGAGTTGCTCTTCTGGAGGAGTATCTTTGTGGCGTTCTCTGTATTTCCTGAATTTGAATGTTGGCCTGCCCTACTAGGTTGGGGAAGTTCTCCTGGATGATATCCTGAAGAGTGTTTTCCAACTTGGTTCCATTCTCCCCCTCACTTTCAGGCACCCCAATCAGACGTAGATTTGGTCTTTTTACGTAATCCCATACTTCTTGCAGGCTTTGCTCATTTCTTTTTCTTCTTTTTTCTTTTGGTTTCTCTTCTCGCTTCATTTCATTCATTTGATCTTCAATCGCTGATACTCTTTCTTCCAGTTGATCGAGTCGGTTACTGAAGCTTGTGCATTTGTCACGTATTTCTCGTGTCATGGTTTTCATCTCTGTCATTTCGTTTATGATCTTCTCTGCATTAATGAGTCTAGCTGTCAATTCTTCCACTCTTTTTTCAAGATTTTTAGTTTCTTTGCGCTGGGTACGTAATTCCTCCTTTAGCTCTGATAAGTTTGATGGACTGAAGCCTTCTTCTCTCCTCTCGTCCAAGTCATTCTCTGACCAGCTTTGATCCGTTGCTGGTGATGGGCTGCGCTCCTTTGCAGGGGGAGATGCGCTCTTATTTTTTGAATTTCCAGCTTTTCTGCCCTGCTTCTTCCCCATCTTTGTGGTTTTATCTGTCTCTGGTCTTTGATGGTGGTGACGAACTGATGGGGTTTTGGTATAGGTGTCCTTCCTGTTTGATAGTTTTCCTTCTGACAGTCAGAAGGACTCTCTGTTGGTCTGTTGGAGAGTGCTTGAGGTCCACTCCAGACCCTGTTTGCCTGGGTATCAGCAGCAGAGGTTGCCGAAGATAGAATATTGCTGAACAGCGAGTGTACCTGTCTGATTCTTCCTTTGGAAGTGTCCTCTCAGGGGTGTACTCCACCCTGTGAGGTGTGGGGTGTCAGACTGCCCCTAGTGGGGGATTTCTCCCAGCTAGGCTACTCAGGGGTCAGGGACACACCTGAGCAGGCAGTCTGTCCGTTCTCAGATCTCAACCTCCGCGTTGGGAGATCCGCGGCTCTCCCCAAAGCTGTCAGACAGAGTCGTTCGCGTCTGCACCGGCTCCCGCTACTTCCCCTGTTGGTCTTCAGCTGTGCGCTGTCCCTAGAGGTGGAGACTACAGAGACAGGCAGGCTTCCTTGAGCTGCTGTGAGCTCCACCCAGTTCGAGCTTCCCAGCGGCTTTGTTTACCTACTTAAGCCTCAGCAATGGCGGGCGCCCCTCCCCCAGCCTCGCTGCTGCCTTGCGGATAGATCGCCGCAGACTGCTGTGTTAGCAGTGAGGGAGGCTTCGTGGGCGTGGGACCCTCCCGGCCAGGTGTGGGATATATTCTCCTGGAATGCCTGTATGCTTACAGCGCAGTATTGGGGTGGGAGTTACCCGATTTTCCAGGTGTTGTGTGTCTCAGTTCCCCTGGCTAGGAAAACGGATCCCCTTCCCCCTTGCGCTTCCAGGTGAGGCGATGCCTCGCCCTGCTTCAGCTCTCCCTGGTCAGGCTGCAGCAGCTGACCAGCACCGATTGTCCGGCACTCCCTAGTGAGATGACCCCAGTACCTCAGTTGAAAATGCAGAAATCACCGGTCTTCTGTGTCGCTCGCGCTGGGAGTTGGAGACTGGAGTTGTTCCTATTCGGCCATCTTGCTCCGCCCCCAAAGTGCCATATTTTCTTAATCCAGTCTGTCACTGATGGACATTTGGGTGGATTCCAAGTCTTTGCTATTGTGAATAGTGCCGCAATAAACATACGTGTGCATCTGTCTTTATAGCAGCATGATTTATAATCCTTTGGGTATATACCCAGTAGTGGGATGGCTGGGTCATATGGTACATCGAGTTCTAGATCCTTGAGGAATTGCCATACTGTTTTCCATAATGGTTGAACTACTTTACAATCCCACCAACAGTGTAAAAGTGTTCCTATTTCTCCACATCCTCTCCAACACCTGTTGTTTCCTGACTTTTAATGATTGCCATTCTAACTGGTGTGAGATGGTATCTCATTGTGGTTTTGATTTGCATTTCTCTGATGGCGAGTGATGATGAGCATTTTTTCATGTGTCTGTTGGCTGTATGAATGTCTTCTTTTGAGAAATGTCTGTTCATATTCTTTGCCGACTTTTTGATGGGGTTGTTTGTTTTTTTCTTGTATATTTGTTTGAGTTCTTTGTAGATTCTGGATATTAGCCCTTTGTCAGATGAGTAGATTGCAAAACTTTTCTCCCATTCTGTAGGTTGCCTGTTCACTCTGATGGTAGTTTCTTTTGCTGTGCAGAAGCGTCTTAGTTTAATTAGATCCCATTTGTCAATTTTTGCTTTTGCTGCCGTTGCTTTTGGTGTTTTAGACATGAAGTCCTTGCTCATGCCCATGTCCTGAATGGTATTACCTAGGTTTTCTTCTACGGTTTTTATGGTATTAGGTCTAACATTTAAGTCTCTAATCCATCTTGAATTAATCTTCACATAAGGAGTAAGGAAAGGATCCAGTTTCAGCTTTCTACTTATGGCTAGCCAATTTTCCCAGCACCATTTATTAAATAGGGAGTCCTTTCCCCGTTTCTTGTTTCTCTCAGGTGTGTCAAAGATCAGATGGCTGTAGATGTGCGGTATTATTTCTGAGGACTCTGTTCTGTTCCATTGGTCTATATCTCTGTTTTGGTACCAGTACCATGCTGTTTTGGTTACTGTAGCCTTGTAGTATAGTTTGAAGTCAGGTAGCGTGACGCCTCCAGCTTTGTCCTTTTGACTTAGGATTGTCTTGGCAATGCGGGCTCTTTTTTGGTTCCATATGAACTTTAAAGCAGTTTTTTCCAATTCTGTGAAGAAACTCATTGGTAGCTTGATGGGGATGGCATTGAATCTATAAATAACCTTGGGCAGTATGGCCATTTTCACGATATTGATTCTTCCTATCCATGAGCATGGTATGTTCTTCCATTTGTTTGTGTCCTCTTTGATTTCACTGAGCAGTGGTTTGTAGTTCTCCTTGAAGAGGTCCTTTATATCCCTTGTAAGTTGGATTCCTAGATATTTTATTCTCTTTGAAGCAATTGTGAATGGAAGTTCATTCATGATTTGGCTCTCTGTTTGTCTGTTACTGGTGTATAAGAATGCTTGTGATTTTTGCACATTAATTTTGTATCCTGAGACTTTGCTGAAGTTGCTTATCAGTTTAAGGAGATTTTGGGCTGAGACAATGGGGTTTTCTAAATATACAATCATGTCATCTGCAAACAGGGACAATTTGACTTCTCCTTTTCCTAACTGAATACCCTTGATTTCTTTCTCTTGCCTGATTGCCCTAGCCAGAACTTCCAACACTATGTTGAATAGGAGTGGTGAGAGAGGGCATCCCTGTCTTGTGCCAGTTTTCAAAGGGAATTTTTCCAGTTTTTGCCCATTCAGTATGATATTAGCTGTGGGTTTGTCATAAATAGCTCTTATTATTTTGAGGTACGTTCCATCAATACCGAATTTATTGAGCGTTTTTAGCATGAAGGGCTGTTGAATTTTGTCAAAAGCCTTTTCTGCATCTATTGAGACAATCATGTGGTTCTTGACTTTGGTTCTGTTTATATGCTGGATTACGTTTATTGATTTGCGAATGTTGAACCAGCCTTGCATCCCAGGGATGAAGCCCACTTGATCATGGTAGATAAGCTTTTGGATGTGCTGCTGAATCCGGTTTGCCAGTATTTTATTGAGGATTTTTGTATCGATGCTCATCAGGGATATTGATCTAAAATTTTCTTTTTTCGTTGTGTCTCTGCCAGGCTTTGGTATCAGGATGATGTTGGCCTCATAAAATGAGTTAGGGAGGATTCCCTCTTTTTCTATTGATTGGAATAGTTTCAGAAGGAATGGTACCAGCTCCTCCTTCTACCTCTGGTAGAATTCAGCTGTGAATCCATCTGGTCCTGGACTCTTTTTAGTTGGTAGGCTATTAATTATTGCCTCAATTTCAGAGCCTGCTATTGGACTATTCAGGGATTCAACTTCTTCCTGGTTTAGTCTTGGGAGAGTGTAAGTGTCCAGGAAATTATCCATTTCTTCTAGATTTTCTAGTTGATTTGCATAGAGGTGTTTATAGTATTCTCTGATGGTAGTTTGTATTTCTGTGGGGTCAGTGGTGATATCCACTGTGGTGTTGGGAGATCCACTGCTCTCTTCAAAGCTGTCAGACAGAGTCGTTTTCATCTGCAGGGGTTCTTGCTGCTTTTGTTGTTGTTGTTGTTAACTGTGCCCTTTCCCCAGAAGTGGAGTCTACAGAGACAGGAAGGCTTCCTTGAGCTGCTGTGAGCTCCACCCAGTTCGAGATTCCCAGTGGCTTTGTTTACCTACTTAAGCCTCAGCAATGGTGGGCGCCCCTCCCCCAGCCTCGCTGCTGCCTTGCGGTTAGATCGCAGAGTGCTGTGTTAGCAATGGGGGAGGCTCTGTGGGTGTGGGACCCTCCCGGCCAGGTGTGGGATATATTTTCCTGGTGTGCCCGTTTGCTTAAAGTGCAGTATTGGGGTGGGAGTCACCCGATTTTCCAGGTGTTGTGTGTCTCAGTTCACCTGGCTAGGAAAAAGGATTCCCTTCCCCCTTGCACTTCCCAGGTGAGGTGATGCCCAGGTGAGGCGATGCTTCAGCTCTCGCTGGTCAGGCTGCAGCAGCTGACCAGCACCGATTGTCCGGCACTCCCTAGTGAGATGACCCCAGTTCCTCAGTTGAAAATGCAGAAATCACCAGTCTTCTGTGTCGCTCGCACTGGGAGTTGGAGACTGGAGCTGTTCCTATTCGGCCATCTTCGCAAAAATATTTTTACAGGTAAATAAACAGATTCTAGTACATTCATACTATAGAATACTACTTAGTAATGAAAAGGAACCAGTTACTGGTATCAAGTACTCCTGCATGTATTGAAGTAAGTGACTGGTATCAAGTACTCCTGCATGTATTGAAGTAACTTGAATGGAACTCAAGATCATCATGCTTAGTAACAGTGTCATTCTTTCACCAAAGAAAATATACATATGATAAATAAGCATATGATAAGATTCTTGGCATCATATATCATTAGGGAATCACAGATTAAAACAACAATGAAATACCACTTTCATCTATTACAGTGGCTAAACTCCAAAACATTGACAATACCAAATGCTGATGAGGATGTGGAACAACAGGAATTCTTGCACATTGCTGCTAGTAATGCAAAATGATACAACCAGTTTGGAAGACAGTCTGGCAGGTACTTACAAAACTAAACATACTTTTATTGTATGATCCAGCAATTACACTCGTTGATATTTATCCAAATGAGTTGAAAGCTTATTTACCAGCAAAAGCCTACACAAAAATGTTTATAGCAGGTTTGCTCATAATTCCCAAAACTTGGAAGCAACCAAGATGTCCTTCAGTAGGTGAATAGATAAACTGTGACACATACAAATAATGGAATATTATTCAGCACTGAAAAAAATGAGCTATCAAACCACCAAAAAAAAAAAAAAAAAAAAAATGGAGGAATCTTAAATATACATTGCTAAGTGAAAGAAGCCAATCAGAAAAGGCTACAGACCATATGGTTCTAATTATATGACATTTTGGAAAATGCTACATAAAGACTAAAAAGACTAGTGGTTGCAAAGGGCTTGGAGGAAAAGAGGGAGAATTAAGTATGTGGGCCACTGGGGATTGTTAGGGAAATGAAACTATTCTGTAATGGTGGATACAATGCATTATACATTTGTCAAAACCCATAGAACTGTGCAACACAAAGAGTGAACCCTAATGCAAACTATGTACTTTAGTTAATAATAATGTATCTATATTGGCTCATTAGTAGTAACAACTGTACCACATTAATGCAAGATGTTAATAATAGGGGAAACTGGGAGGGAGAGGAGGAAAAGAATATATAGGAACTCTGTACTTTCTCCTCAATTTTTCTGTAAACCTAAAACTAAAATATAAACTCTATTAATTTTCTAAAAGTCAATTTTAAAAGGTACATAGTATATAATTACAATTATGTAATATGATCAAACTGACAACCATAGAGATGGAGAACAGATTCATGGTTTCAGGGAAAGAGGGATGGATACTACTATAAAGGAGTAACATGAGGGATTTTATATTTATGGTGATTGATCAGTTCTTTGTCTTAATTGTGATGGTGATTACACAAATCTATACATGGGATTATATTGTGTAGAACTATAGACATAGACACACACAAAAAAGAGTGCACATCTAACCATTCCTTTATTGTTGCAATATAATCATATTAATGAATTTTATGGTATAGTTAACATTGTACTACTGTCATATCAGAATTCCTGTTGGGTGACTCTAAGTAAAAAGTTTTTTTCAGAGTTTATAGGTCTCTATGTACTTCCCTTGAGCTTATTATTTGCAACTTCCTATGAGTTTATTATTTCAAAATAAAAAACATTTCAAAGATCAACTAAGACTTTTTCTATTTTCATTTAAAATACCCAGCATTCAAACAGCAATTACCATTAATAAGATAAGACTTAGAAAGGAAAAGAAAATACTAGAAAAAGTCTCAGATGCAATCTATGTACTGTAATAACTGCATAGCCAATTAAATAATGATGATTCATTTTTTAAGAAAATAGACATAATGGAAATGTTCATACAATACTGGAATCTATAAAAATGAAAAAATAGATATTCTAGAATTAAATATGTCGTAACTGGATTTCAGGATGTAATAACTGTAACTAATAGCACAGGCCATCAGATACCAGTAAAGATACATATGATTGCAACAAAATAATTAACAAACTTAACCTAAATGACATACTTGAAACATAACACCCCAAAGTGCAAGAATTGCATTTTTTGAAATGCATATTTAACCTAAACTAAATTTACTGTAGAATGGGCCATGAAGCAGACCACACCAATTTCAAATGATTCAAGTCAAAATATATTCTCTGACCACAATTTAATTAAGTTAGAAAAAAATAACAACAAATAGAAAATCACCTCAATTTGGAAATTAAGCAAATCAATTCTAAATAAATCATGGTGCAAAGAAGAAATCCAAATTAAACCAGAAAATATCTTGTACTACCTGAAAATGAAAATATGGCAAATCAAAATTTCTGGGACACAACAGAGCCATTATGAGAGAGAAATTTATAGGCTTACATACATATATTTGAAAAGAAGGAGGTATATAAATCTGTGAACTAATTATACATCTAAAATAGTAGAATAAAAGCAAGTTAAAACCGAAGAAAGTAGAAAGAACAAAATAACAAATGTAAAATCAAAAATCAACAAAATAAAAAATCTATAATAAAGAGGCCCAGCAAATGCAAAAGTTGGTTGTATGAAAGAGCCAATGAAAATTAAAAGCCACCAGCAAGTCTGATGAATAACAAATGAAAATAACCAAACAACTAATGTTAGGAATGGAAAGGAGGGCATCATTACAGATCCAATAGACACTAAAGAGAGAAGAGGTATCATATTTTAAAAATGGACTTTATGCCAAAAAAACATGAAAATTTAGAAAAACAGATATTTCTTTGAAAACATAACTTAAAACTGACAAAAGAAGGTAATTAAAAAATCCCAATACTCCTATAATTCTTAAATAAATTGAATCCATCACTAAAGACCTTCCCCCAAAGAAAGCTTGAGTCCCAGATGGCATTACCAGTGAATTACTCTCAACATTTAAAGAATAAATAGCATCAGTCTTATATTATATCTTCCAGAATGTAAAAAAAAAAAAAGTTTTTCATCCCAATTCATTTTTCAAGCTAACATAACCTTAATCCCAAAATCTCACACAAACTTGACAGAAAAAAAGAAAATTGATGGCCAATCTCACTTATAAATGTGGGTGTAAAAATTTTAAAACTCACACATATACACACACATGCATACACATAGTTCCCATCCTGTGTTGCAAAATAACACGAAGAGTAGGATTTATACAAAGAATAAAAGACTGGTTTAACACTTGAAAATCAATCAATGCAGTTCGCCATATTAACAGAATAAAGGAGAAAAATATATGATCAACTCAATAGATGTAGAAAAAAATCTGATAAAATTCAATACCCATTCATGATTTTTTTAAAAAGTCGTTGCAAACTAAAAATAGAAACTTCCTTAATCTGATAAAGGGTGTTTTAAAAACTCTATAGTGAAAATCATACTTAACGGTGAAATAATGAGAAATCTCCCCCTAAGGTCAGGAATGAAATAGAAGATGCTTATGATCTCTGCTTACATTCAGCATTGTACTAGAGGTCTTAGGCAATACAATAAGACAGGAAAAATATGAAATTTGTAAAACCTTAAAATCAAGAAATGAAAATTAAATTCTTTGAAAAATTAATGAAACTACAGATAAATTAGTAGCATTAATAAATGAATTCATCAATACCTCTGAGCACAAGATCAATATTCAAAAATTGATTATATTTTAAATATCACAAAAATCTTTAGAAAGTGATTTTTTTACAAAGATACATTTAAAGTAGCATCAAATAACATTAAAAAATAAAAACATAATAAATGGACAGATATACCATGTTCCCAAATTAGAAGACTACAATTTGTAAAAATAATAATTATCTCAAAATTGACCATAGATTTTTTGCGATTGCAAAACAAATTCCAAGAGGTCCTTTACTGTGTGGGAATTGGCAACCCGATTCTAAAATTTAGAAGGAAAAGGACAAAGAGGGATTATACTATCAGATTAATTAATTTTTTAACTTTTGGATACCCACACAGAAATGAATAACTCTTGAATCCTACCACACACGATACAAAGAAATTAATTATATTGATTGATATGGCTTGGCTCTGTGTCCCCAAACAAATCTCACCTCAATTATGATCCCCATAATTCCCACGCGTCAAGGGCGGGACCGGGTGTAGGTAATTGGATCCTGTCGCCCTGTGAAGAAGATGCCTGCTTCTCCTTTACCTTCCACCATGATTGTAAGTTTCCTGAGGCCTCCCCAGCAATGCGGAACTGTGAGTCAATTAAACCTCTTTCCTTTATAAATTACCCAGTCTCGGGTATGTCTTCATAGCAGAGTGAGAATGGACTAACACATTGATATTTACATATTATACACACACACACACACACACACACACACACACACGAAAGGCACCTATATATACAATTAATATATACCTTTCATTATATAGGTACAGTAAGTCCTCACCATAATGTTGTCAATAGGTTCTTGGAAACTGCAATTTTCAAGGAAACAACATACTGTAAGCCATAGATATTTACTCTTGTTTATATTAGTTAGCTTATGGTAAAATTGGTTTTGTTATACAGTATGCTGTTTCCATGAAAATCATAGTTTCCAAGAGCCTATTGATGCCATTAAGCGAAGACTTACTGTATATATATCGTTAAATATATATGTGTGTGTTTGTATAATGTAAAACAATAGAGCTTCTAGAGGATAACATAGGATAATATCTTCATGATACTGAGGTAGGCAAGTATTTCTTAAACAGAACAAATAAGTATTAACCATAAAGTAAAAGTCTGATCAATTAGACTAAATTAAAATTAAGGATATCTGTTCATCAAGACAATAAAAATAAGAGTGAAAAGGCAAGCCCCATGGAGTGGGAAAAGATATATGCAATACATATACTTGACAGAGGACTAGTATTCAGAACACAAAGAACTATAAATCAGTAAAAAACAAATTGAGACAATTGAATAGACTAATGAACAAATGATTTGAATAAACTTTTCAAAAAATGTTTAAGAACATCCAAATGGCAAATAGCATATGAAATTTTGATCAATCTCATAAGTCATCAGGGAAATGTAAATCTAAATTACTATGATGAGATACCAAAACAAGCATATTATAATACCTAAAATTTAAATGTATAACAGTAGTAATTGGCGACAGGATGGAGAGCCACAAGATCTTTCACACACTGCCAGTGGACGTGTAAATCTGAACAAAAACTTTGGAAACTTCTTGGCAGTATCTAATAAGTAGAAAATATGCATACCCTATAACCCAAAAATTCTCATCCTAGTTATACAGACAACAAAATGTGGACATGTATTCAGCAAAATAAATGCATACAAATGTTTTATTGCAAAATTACTTATGATAGTATCAAACGAGATACAACCTAAATGTCCATCAACAGTAGGAGGGATATATAATTGTGGCATATTTATAGAGGAGAATACTACACAACACTAAAAATTAATGAACTATAACTTTTGCAACAACATGGATGAATCTCAAAAACATGTTGAATAAAACAAGCCATGCACAACAAAGTACATACTGGAGTACAAAAGAATATTATTCCACTTATATAAAGTTTAAAAACAAGTGAAACTAGTATAAGAAATCAGGATATTAGTTATCTTTGTGGGGTCAATGACCAAGAAACACATAGAGAGATGGTTCTGGCGTGTTAAATTTTTTAATTTTCTGATCCTGATAGTGGTTACACTTAATACAAATGCATTGAGCTGTACAATTAGGATTTTGCATTTTTTCCATATATGCTATACTTCAATTTAGAAAGTTTACTTTAAACAAAACATCTATTGAAAAGAAGACCTGAGTAAATGGAAATACAGCATGTTTCTGACTGGAGAGAGCGAATTATTTTATAGATACCAATCTTTTCAAGATTTTCTATAATGTAATGTACTTCTAATAAAATTCCCAACACAATATTCCTAAAGATTGAGGAAATGTTGCTCATAGGATACAAAATTTCATTTCAACAGTAGGAATGAATTTAAGAGATCTATTATACAACATGGTGACAATAGTCCACGACAATCTATTGTATATTTGAAACTTGCTAGAAGAGTAGATTTCAAGCAATCTCACCAAAAGGATGTGAGGTCATACATATGTTAATTAACTCTATTTAGACATTCCACATGTATACATATTTCAAAACATCATGTTGTATGCCATAAATATGTACCTTTTTCATTTGTCAATTAAAATAAATTTAAAACTTGTCAAGCTTAACGTTTATAAGAAAATGCTTGTAATTATATTTTGAAAAATGCTATGAGAAGATATTTCATCTAATAATGAACAACAAATACTATAAAACTAAAGAAATGAAGCATTGTAGTACTAGAATATTTGTGTGTCATGATGTGTATGCACAAAATCACTGGTGATAGGTGTTGCCTCCTCAGAGGGGAACTTGTTGACACTTGGGCACAAATGGTAAACAGATTTACTTTTCACTGTAGACAATTTTGTACTGAATTATGACCCTTGTGCATGAATTAGTTATTTTTAAAAACCTGAAAAATGTAAAGTTTGGTACTGAGATAAAAATGGAAAAAGAATAAGTGAAATTAAATCAAGGGTTCCAGGAACAGATTCATATGTATACAGGAATTTAGTGTAGGATGAAAGAATAATTTATGACCAATGAGGAAATTATGAAGTATTCAATAAGTTGCACTGGACAAATGTATCCTTTTAGAAAATAAAGTTAGGCCTTTATGCACAATGGAATAAAATGCTACTAAATGTGAACAACAAATACTGAATATATTAAAATATTTAGAAGCATATTTTTATGAACTTGGGAAAGATGAAGATATTTCTCTACATTAATTTTACACTTCTCTGTAACAAAAAAAATCAATAAAGTGAGAGCTAAGCAACAGACTAGGGTTTAGAAGAAAATATTAACATTCCTGATATATGAGGAGTTAATATGAATCAGTAATTAAAACATCAAAGAAAATACAAAATTGAAAAAAGGATGTGGACAAATAATTACCAAGGGAATATTACAAATGGAAAACAAATGTAAAAATATATTCAACCTCAATAGCAATCACAAAAATACACACTAAAACAACAACATTTTAAAACTGTGAGAGGATAACTAATATATTAATTTAAAAGTTAGCTATTTTAGGGTTGTGGGAAAAGAACATGATTCATAGGGATTGTAATAAGAACAATTTTCGTGTTGTGTATCTTTATTTTTCATTTTTGAACTATGTGATTGAATTAATTTTCTCTAGATCCCAGCATTCTCCCAAAATCAAATAATCTTCCATCATTCCCTATATCAGTGAACAGTACCATCATCTACCCAACTGCAGAATCAGAAACTGGCAAGTCATCTTTCACATCTCCCTTTCCAACAGCCCCCATGTCTACTTCGTCTAACTTTTTATCAATTTTACCCCCAACACCCTCTCAAAAATGTTTATTTCTCTTCACGTGTTTCACCACAACACTAGTTCAAGCCATCACAAACTCATTCTTGGCCACTGCTAAAGCCTCAATCACACAGCAACTAATCATCTACTTTGTATATGACACTGTGCTAACTGGTTTTCTGGAATCTACTGTTGTCTCCTTCTAATCCATCCTACATACTGTAGCCAAGTTTAGCATTTCATAACCTGATTTGTCAGCAGCTCCACAACCACTTGAAATGCTTCAATGACTTCAAGAGTAATCTTAAAAATAATGAAAATTGTTTTTACTTTTTGTTTGGCAATAATTTCAAACTTCCAAACGAATTCCAGAAATAAAACATACTCTTTGTCCATATTCACAATTTCTTAACATTTGTCACATTGTATCTGTATACCTGTAAATACTTCATTGTATGTTTTCTTTTTCTTTTCTTTGTCTTTTTTCTTTTTTTCTTTTTTTTTGAGACAGGGTCTCAATCTGTCACCCAGGCTGGAATGAAGTGGCACAATCATGGCTCATTGCAGCCTTGACCTCCCAGGCTCAAGCAACTCTCTCACCTCTGCCTCCTGAGTGGCTGAGGCTACAGTATGCTCCATCATGCTCAGCTAATATATATATATATATATTTTGTAGAGACGGAATCTTGTTATGTTGCCTAGGCTGGTATCAAACTCCTGGACTCAAGCGATCACCTACCTCAGCCTGCCAAAGTGCTAGGATTATAGGTGTGAGCCACCATGCCTGGCCTGTATTTTTCTAAAGAACAATATCATACTTGTATATAACCCACTTATATACAATTACCAAAATCAATAAATTTATCATTGATACAACACTATCATCTAATCTAGAATCCTTATGTAAGTTTCACCAGTTGTCCCAATAACGCTCTCTATAGTGATTTTTACCAGTCTAGGTAAATGTGTGATCCAATGTAGGATCACACCTTTGGTTATCATACCTCTTTAGTCTCCTTTACTCTGGAACATTTTCCCAATTTTTCTTTTGTCTTTCATGAAAATGAAATTTTTAAAGAGAAAAGATCAGAATGTCCCTCAATCTGAGTTTGCCTGATGTTTTCTCATGATTAAACTACGGTTATGGGTTTGGGGAAAGAACGCTATGTGAGTAATTTTGTATCCTTAGCGCATGACATCAGGAGACACATGATTTTTTTTTTTTTTTTATGTTGTGATGTTATGTTTGATCAATTGGCTAAAGTGGTGACTTTAAACTGCTGTCCTGGTTTCTGCTTATACACTCTCACCTGGAGGAGAGCTGTCCTGATCTGCTTCTCTATTCTTACTCTGTCCCTTTTCCTTGATGTACTTCTTGAATAAAATATGTTTCTTCCCATCTCAGAGCCTATGTGTAGGCCCAGAAAATTCTTCCTCATCTCAATTTGCACGGCAGGCTCCTTTTCATCCTATAGGTCCAGGTTAAATAGTATCATTTTAGAAATCTCATCTCCTTTGCTTTCCACGAACACAGAACTTTGTGTGTTTTCTTCCTACAACTTCTTATAATTCCCAATTATTTATTTATGTAATTAAAATTATAATGTCTGTCTTCCCCTACTAAACTATAAATTCCACAAGAGCAAGATTCTTTTGTTCTGTTTTGTTTACTCTTATATCATCTTCTTTTTACATAGTACCTGGTGCATCAGCAATCAACAAATATTGGTTGCAGAAATGAGGAGCTAGTATTATCTAATGCCATCCAAGAAAGGTCAGATTCTCTTCCTTAACCCAGAATCTGGCATTTTAAGACACAGCCAAGAGTAAAGGAAACACTTCTGAGTCGCACAGAAACCAAGTTCAAATCCCAGATCAGAATAACTGCATATGACCTTGGACTTTCTCATATGCGAATAGTGGATACCATCACCTACCTCACTGGGTGGGTAGGATTATATTCCTGTAAAACAAACTAGAATAACGCATAGTATGTAAAGGAGGCTGCATAAGTGATAGACAGGGCTAATCTTCTTTCTGGATTAAGAGATATCCAGTCTTCACAAGAAGCACTCTTACAATCATACTGCTTAGTTTGCTATGTATTCACAAGCACAGGTGAATTGATTAACTTGCCAGAGAACTCAAGTCTCTAACAGTCAACACTTCATACTCAATTCTACTCTAGATCCGACCCTGTGGTGGGCATTATGAAATTCTATCTCACTTATAAGAATTCCCTTAATGAAAATCAGTTTCTCCAAACAGGTAGGTATACCTCCGCTGTACTTTCTCTGTCACTTCCTTTCTGCATACTTTCTTCGCTGCATTCCTTATTCTAAGTGGTTTAGCATTAGTTGTTTCTATGTGTCTGAGTTTATCTCCCACTAGATTTTGGCAGAATAATAGTAATAGTAAAATGATAACGATAACAGCAAATATGTCTATAACACTTAACTATCACATTTCATCTAAGTTGTCACAAATTTTTAGATACAACAATATTTTTTATGCCACTAGCACATTAAATGTGCTGCCAAATAAACAATGATATGTCATTGATAGTTAAACCATCATTCTTAGCAAACTATCACAAGAACAGAAAACCAAACACCGCATGTTCTCACTCATAGGTGGGAACTGAACAATGAGATCACTTGGACTCGGGAAGGGGAACATCACGCACTGGGGCCTATCATGGGGAGGGGGGAGGGGGGAGGAGGGAGGGATTGCATTGGGGAGTTATACATGATATAAATGATGAATTGATGGGTGCTGACGAGTTGATGGGTGCAGCACACCAACATGGCATAAGTATACATATGTAACAAACCTGCACGTTATGCACATGTACCCTAGAACTTAAAGTATAAAAAAAAAAAAAAAAAAAAAAAGAGTCATCCTGATTTGAGCAATATTAAAATATGGGAAGAGACTGGGCTTCTTAAAATTGATGAAACATGATCGGTGTTAGGCACTGTTCTAAGCACTTTACATTTATTAAGTTATTTAACCCTCACAATAACCCTATAAGGCAGGTATGCCATGCTGCCTCTTAATTACTGTTCTCCATGTCCTTTGGCACTACCATAGATGGAGTCATCATTATTATCTCTCATCACCTAATTTTCCCTCCATAGCTACTTTTGACTTCTTTGACAATGAATCCATTGCTTGCTGCCAGAATTAGCTTTGAAACCTGCACATCTGACTATGTCATTCCCTGTTTAAAGTCCTTTAATGACTCCTCTATGACCTTGGAATAAGGCTCAAACACTACATTATACTCTGTATCTGTATTTTCACATCTCATTCTGTACACTCCAGCCATACTGACCTTCTCTTACTTCCTAGAATGCAGCATGAATTTTACCATTATCAGAGCCTTCATGCAAACTTTCCCTCTTCCTAGAATATTTTCTTACCCATCTCTATCCCTATCACTACTGAAATGGCAAACAGCTATGGATCTTTACATTATAAGCTTGAACATTACTTCATTAAAGAAAATTTACCTGTCATGTTCCCCAGTAACCTAGGTTTGCTTTTTAATTTCTTTATAACACTTGCCGCTACTTCTCCATAGCATTCAGCTCACCAGAAAATTACTTTTTCAAAGTGTGCCTTCCCTTTTAGATTGTGAACTCCAAAAAAGCAGGGGCCAGGTCTATCTGAGTCACCATTATATCCTTACCTTCTAGCACAGTCAGCTGATATATTTCACATACTCAATAAATAGATGCTAAAATGAAAGCTAAAACTTTCTGTTTCTCACCAAGAAAACAACAAATGCCCAAGGAAGAGGTTCATGAAGTAGAACTTGAATTTATCTGAGTTCTGCAGAGATCACTAACATAAGAGCACTAATAAGCAAACACTGAATTTGTCAGCTCTGGCCACAACATCTACAGCCAAATCCTGGCTGGGGCTTCAGCACACCAAAACATCTGGAGTGCTGTCACCCATCCATTTTAAAACACAGCCAAGAGTAAAGGAAACACTTCTGAGTCGCACAGAAACCAGAAGTGTTTAGGGTATTGCTTATATTACCCTAAACATCTTTTTATAAGAATACAGGTAATAGCTAAAAGTATTCTTGTACTTGCCCCTGTAATGTACTTGGCAAAGCAATGACACCACTTAGAGATTCACAGACCTACCAATTAGAAACAATAATTTAAGAATTAAATCACCAAGGAAGGAGAGACACCCTGTCTCATTTGTATAATCTCCGCAGGCTGCTGGCCCTATATACAACTGGCCTCATCCTAACAGTGCACTGACTCATAGTCCCTTCTAACTCAGCACCCAAATTCCAAAACATGCACCCTGCAGACAGTGATTCAGAGCCCTGGCTGCTATGCGGCGGTGTCCCTCCTCTCATCCAAAGAGATACTCTCAATAGTAGTCCCTGAGGCTGTAGTCAGACAGATGAAGCTGTACACTAAAGAGTAACTGCAGATTTGTAGTTTGTCCCCAGGGTACAGGAGCTATAAACAGGAATGTGCAATGTGCATAGTTCAGGCAACCTGCCTTTATCTAAAAGTGGAGAATTTGCAGACTAGACACAAAAACAGAGGAGGGTTGCATTAATATATACCAATTTCAGCCTCCAGCCCCCACTGAGCCTATAACCAGGAGCACTGTTGCAGCATGGATACTGCCCAGGATCCCCAAATGCTTCTGGAAACTGTCATTTATAGATTCCTAAACAGGCACTCAGAAAGCAGGAGGAAATCACACCACAAGTAAAGATGACAGTGAGTTCTAAAATTGAGTATTTACTTATTTCTTCTTGGGTGTTAATGCAGCTGGAATGCCACTTGTACAATGAGATACATTTTTTGCAAACACTTGGCAAGCATACACCCACTACCTAAGAGCAAGGGAGGTTTTTTTCTCAAGCTAGTCCCAGCTGAAAACTGAGAAAGATGAATTGAAAGCAAGCCAGAAATTGAAGAAAAACAATAGACCACTGAAAATGAAGAATACACTTAATGGGTCACCAATGTGGAAAGCAAAGAAAGAAAATGGAGTGATTGATTATGGGATCCCAGCACAAAAACACAGCCAAGCCCTTGTGTCACTGGAATAAAGCAGAAGATTGGAGATTAAATAAGAAAGAATTGAATTTAAAAAGAGGCAAAGAGAATATCTGAGTCCACATAGGTGAGTGAGACAGGTCAGGAAAACTGGTAGGAAATAAATGTAAAGAGAAATGCAGGGAAAAGTACAAGTTCAGTCAGACTTCCTAATGTTTGCTAAATATTCCATCCACTACTTCTATTAATCTACCTCCAATATACCTCTCAAACCCATTGTCTCCTCTCTCTCTCTCTCCCTCTCTACGTGCCTCTCTCTCTCTCTCTCCAGATTATCATTTTAGCCAAAGCAGCATCACTGGCTGCACATTCACTTTAGCTGCCCTTCTGCAGCATTAATCTATTCTTCACACAGCAACCAGAGGGGACCATAAAAATGCAAATCAGATTGCTTTACTCCCTTGCTTAAAACTATTCAAAGGCTCCCTACTGCTCTTGGGGAAAAGACTAAACTCTTGAATTTGACCTACAAGGTCCTTTAAGATTTAGCTAAATCCTATCTCTCCAGCCTCAACTCACACTACTCACTGACAGTGCCACATCAGCCCCCTTCCACTACTTCCAATGCAATGGCATCATGCCTTCCCACCTTAGAGATGACTTCAAACAATGGCAAAACCTCCACTAGCCCCATTCACCCCTCCTGAAACAATCAGAACCATTGTCTTCAACCTAAAAATGTTTTGTCATCTTAATTTTCCTATTTCCATTTAAAGTTCAAACATCAATCTGGCAATCATGACTTCTTCACACTCCTGTCCTCTCTTCCTCCTGTCTGTCACAATAAGACTCTCCTGCTGAGGTAACCATTGGCACTCACCTGACCTACAAAAATTCCTTTGACACCAATAGGGGCCCTAGTTTTAGGCAAGTCCAGTGTTCCTGATCCCAGAGTCAAAAACACCTGTCTGCTTAACCTAACCTGAGTGGATCCATTATCTCTGTTGCTTCACAACATAGACTGATACTCAGATATGTGAATGTTTCAATCTATGATTACAAATTAAATATAGAAAACTAATCAAAGAGAATTCTTCATAACTAAGTCCCCAAATGGTGAGTAGCCATTATTTGAAGGAGAATTTATTATCCATCTAAAAATCCTGAAGGATTATCATGTCAAGCTAGTAATTCAAGTTCACACAGGAAAAAAATCCCCCTCTCTCAGCTTCAAATGTAGAATGTAGTGATGACAACTAAATCATGAAACATACATTAAAAAATAAAAACATAACCACAATTGTTAAAGAAAAGATAAAATATGTCCATGCAGCTGAAACAGAAAAATAAACTTAGCAATAGGCTGGAGATGGGGTTGGAGAGGATAAAACCACTTATTCACTGGGAAACAGGAAGAGGCAGCCAGAAGTTCAACTACTGTGGGGTAACATAAACCAATAATATTGAATATATGGTAGGGTAGCAAAGCTAGATCATTGCAGGAAACCAGAAGATGAGGCAGGGACTACTAGGCAGAATAACCCTAAAAATGCTATGACCAGCACAGGAAGCTGAGACTGGCAAATGGGGTGTTGTCCAGGTAGGCAGTAGAGATAGTTATACAACTAAGACTTGCATCATGCCAAGCACTGCCTCAAAAACTCGACCTTTGAAAAGCCCCAAACTGACAACATAAAAAGTGGTTCTGAACTAGGGTCTGATCACAGTATTGCATCTATGAAAAAAGAACAAGTTGCCATAAAAAAGGGAAATTCGAAGGATAGATATTTTTAAATCATTACAATGTAAAATCATATCACAGGAAATGCAAAACTCTATAGAAGTGTAGGGAGATAAAGTTGAAGATATCTTCCAAAATACAGAGCATTTAGACAATGAGATGGACGACAGAAAATGTAAGAAAATAATAAAATCAGCCTAGTAGGGCCAATATTAAAATAGTAGAAGGGAAAGGAATAGAGACAGAGATAGAGACAAAGAGCTAGTGTGAGAGTAAGTAAATGAGAGGGAAAGAAAGAATAGCAATGAAATAATTTTCTTTTAAATCCCATAGGCTTTTTTTTGAAAGTCAACTGAATATCAGCACAATGGATGAAAATAGATCCACAAGAACCTATAACAGTGTTAGAACACAACAGATGAAAAGAATATCCTACATGTTTCAAGAGAAAGAAAGATGAAATTGAGCACAGATGTTCAAGAATAATTTCAGACTTCCTAGCAGATACTCTGGAAGCGAGAAGGTAGTGGAGCAATGTTTTCAACTCAAGAGAAACAGAAAGGAAATCTAAGGATAGTGATAGAGATTCCAGGATGATACCTATGAACAAAACAGAGAGAGAAGCCGGTCCATATTGTAATAGGGGAAAAGAGTAAAGAAACAATTTCAATAAGAAGATAAAACTAATAAAATATCTTTTGTGTCTGCATTTACTGAGAAGACATGTCAACACTGGAAGGGAGCTTGAGCTTGAAGTAGTGGTAAGTACATAAATGATAAGCACATTTTAAAAAGACAATTATTCCAATGAAAGCAAAACTAAACTTTGCACAGAAAATGAAAAGTAATACTATTATATATGGTAGACAGAATAATGGCCTTCCAAAGATGAGACTGTCCTAATCCCCAGAACCTGTAAGCACGTTGTGCTACTGGACAAAAAGTGATTAAATAGCAGATGGAATGAAGGATGCTAATCAATTAACCTCATAATAGATTATTTTGGATTATCTGAGTAAACACAATGTAATCACAAGGGTCCTTAAAAGTGGAAGTGGGAGGCAGAAGAGTCAGAAGTAGGAGGCAGAAAAGTCAGTGTCAGAGTGATATGATGTGAAAACGACTTGCCTGGTCATTGCTGACTTTGAAGATGGAGGAAGGGACGAGGAGCAAAGGAATACAGGAAGTCTCTAGAAGCTGGAAAAGTCAAGAAAACAAGTTCTCCTCAGAGCTTCCAAAAAGGAACACAGTCCTGCCAACGTCTTGATCTTAGCCCTGGAAAACCTGCAAAACTGTTAAAAAAAAAAACTAAATTCATGTTGTTTTCAGTCACTAAATTTGTGGTAATTTGTTACAGCATCTATGGAAAACTAATACAACATGTTATCTGGCTCAGGTATAAGTGGCATTGATATGGTCATAATAACATAAACAAAAAATTAAATCAATGTTATACTGAAATTAAAAGAGTATGGGGATGGGAGAAGAAACTTATATATGTTGTACAAGTAGGACAGATTTCAAAGAATCTGAACACTTATCTTCCAGAGTAGGAAATTAATAAATTTGCACAAACATTTAAAATTAAGATGGATCAGTATGTGCATGTTATTTAGAAATATGGTATAAATACCAAAAGAATAATCTGAAATGGTTGAACATGGTTGCTTCTAGGAAGCTGGGCAGGGATCTGCTGTTGTTTTTAACAAATCTTGGATAAATACTTGATTTTAAATTAAGACCTCATATACTTTTAACAAAAAGCAAACTTAAAAACATCATAAGCTTTTAACAAAAAACAAAACTTGTTTAAAATCATAAAAGAATATTATGAAGAACTTTAACCATTACGTTCAAAAACTGAAGAAACTGACAATTCCCTAGGAAAACAAATAGCAAATAGCAAACAAAAAACAAAACTAATGGATTAGAACAGAAATTGAACCAGGAGGTTAAACATCAAATCTCCCTACTAACACTTTGCATGCAATCAAAAAAGAATGGGATCACATCAGGATCCAAAATCAGTTTTGTTAAACTATTAAAAAATAGTTCTTATCTTCTGCAAACAGTTCCAGAAACTGGAAAAAGATGAAAGCTATAAAAACTATCTTTTAGCTTAATGCAATATTCTTATCAAAATTGAACAGTATTGGTAATATCAACCTAACAACCTAGATGCAGTTTTTTTAAAGGGAAAACAAATAAATCTAGCCACATATGATCTGTAATCAAGCAGATTTTTCTCTGAAATGAAAGGACAGCTTAATATTGAATAACCTATCAGTGCAATTCACAGTTCCAGAAAAGATGAAGGAGAGAAAAGGAGTTGAATTACCACTAGTAATTTTAAAAAATAGACTAACATATTATAAAAAAAAAAGTATAAGAGCATCTCAATAGATGAAGAAAACAATCATGCAATGAAATTTTCCTCTCATTCATGGTAAAAATTTTAGCAAATTAGAAATACAATGAAAGATTTTATTTGATGAATAATATCTACAAAAAACCTAGAGGAAATGCCATACACAATGGAGACACATTACAAACAATCTCACTCAAGTCAGAAACAAGACAAATACTGCCCCATCCCTATCAGTAATCAATGTTTTATTGTGTATTTTAGCCAAAATAACAAGAAAAGAAATAATACCTCAACATAAGAATCTTAAAAGGAAGGCAAAATTGTTTTCATTTGTAGGAGAAATGAAAAAAATTCAAAAGAATCAACAAATTATAAGAATCAATAAGAATTTTCAAGAATACTACATACAAGATCAACTTACAGATATCAATTTGAAAATATAATATAAAAAATCCTAATTTAAATGGCCACAAAACAAAAATATAATCATCAAAAACTATGTAATGTAGCTTAAAAAGTGCAGATGGGGTAGTTATAGCATTAAATCTTATATTAGATAAGAAAAACTCAATGGTTTAAGATTCCACTTTAAGACACATGAAAATGAAAAGCAAATTAAATTCAAAGCAAACAAAAGGAAGGAAATAATAAAAATAAGAGCAGAATTCAATGAAATAGAATGAAGGAAGACCAAAAAATCAATGAAACTAAGAGCTGGTTCTTTGAAAAGATCAATAAAAGTAGTAAACTTTTACACAGATAATGAGAAAAAAAGATAAAACAAAAATTAGCATTATTGGAAATGAAGACAAGTGGGTCACTATTGATCTTACAAAAATTAAAAGGATAATAAGAAAATATCAACAAATTTATGGAAATGAATTTAATAATGTAGATAAAATAGGCAGAATATTTGCAAGACATAATATCAGCTCTCACTTGAGAAGAAATAGATAATCTGTATAGCTTTTTATCTATTAAATATATTAAATGTATAGTTAAATTCACAGTTAAAAACCTTGGCTTAACTGGTGAATTACACCAAGTGTGATCGTCAATACTGAATGTCAACTTGATTGTATTGAAGGATGCAAAGTATTGATCCTGGGTGTATCTGTGAGGGTGTTGCCAAAGGAGATTAACATTTGAGTCAGTGGGCTGGGGAAGGCAGACCCACCTTTAATCTAGTGGGCACAATCTAATCAGCTGCCAGTGAATATAAAGCAGGCAGAAAAACAAATATTAAGAGGCGAGACTAGCCTAGCCTCCCAGCCTACATCTTTCTCCCATGCTGGATGCTTCCTGCCCTCAAACATAGGACTCCAAGTTCTTCAGTTTTGAGACTCGGACTGACTCTTCTTGTTCCTCAAGCTTGCAGACAGCCTATTGTGGGACCTTGTAATCATGTAAATTAATACTTAATAAACTCCCCTCCCCGACTAATACACCAAGTACTTAAGGAAAAAAGAATACTAATTCTACACAAGCTGTTTCATAAAACAGGGGAAAAAAAGCTTCCCAACTCATTTTACGAGACTAGAGTGACTCTTCCAAAACCAAATAAATGCATTACAAGAAAAGAAAATTAAAGACCAGCATATCTAATGAATGCAGACACGAGAAAAAAACTTTAAATAAAAATTAACCCAGATATATATATAACAAGAATAATACATCATGACCAAATAGAATTGTTCTGTGGGAAATGGTAGAATGGTTCAAGACTTAAAAGTCAATTACTATAACTCACCATATCAATAGACTTAGAAAGATCATTTCAATAGATACATAAAAAGCATTTACAAAAATTCAAGATCATGAGCATACATTCATGATAAAAATCCCTCACCAAACTATGGATAGAAGGGAACACCCTCAAGCCTATAAATGGTATGTGATAAAAATCCAAAGTTGGCACCACAGTTAATGATGAAAGACTGAATATTTCCTGCAATAAAATGAAGATCAAGGCAATGAGATCTGCTGTAACCACTTCCATTCAACATTCTACTAGAGGTCCTATCCAGTTCAAATACAGTAAATATAAAATGAAATAATATAAATACAGCAAGAAAAAAGATATGATTTGGAAAATAGGAATTAAAACTGTGTTTACTACCAGACAGCATAATCATCTGCATAGAAATTAGTTCAGCCATTGTGGAAGACAGAGTGGAAATTCCTCAAGGATCTAGAACTAGAAATACCATTTGACCCAGCAATCCCATTACTGGGTATATACCCAAAAGATTATAAATCACTCTACCATAAAGGTACATGCACACATATGTTTATTGAGGCACTGTTCACAATAGCAAATGCCCATCAATGATAGACTGGATAAAGAAAACATGGCACATATACACCATGGAATACTATGCAGCCATAACAAAGGATGAGTTCATGTCCTTTGCAGGGACATGAATGAAGCTGGAAACCATCATTCTCATCAAACTAACACAAGAACAGAAAACCAAACATTGCATGTTCTCACTCATAAGGGGGAGCTTATGAGAACACATGGACTTAGGGAGGGAAACATCACACACTGGGGCCTGTCGGGGGTGGGGGGCTAGGGGAGGGATAGCATTAGGAGAAATACCCAATTTAGATGATGGGTTGATTGATGCAACAAATTTCATGGCACACGTATGCCTATGTAACAAACCTGCACATTCAGCACATGTACCCCAGAACTTAAGGTATAATAATAATAATAACAAAATACAGAAAATACCAAGAATCTAAAAACAAACAAAACAGCTACTAGAACTAGTAATTAAGTTTTATAAGGTCATAAGATACAATATCAATAGACAAAAATTAATTGTATTTCCATATACTAATAATAAATATCAGAAGTTAAAATTTATAAAAATACCATTTATAATAGCATCAAAAAGCATGTATTACTTAAGATAAATTTCACAAAATATATGCAGGACCTATACACTGAAATATACAAAACATTGTTAAGATAATTTAAAGAAGAAATAAACAATAAAACGTTATACCGTCTTAATATATCAGGAGACTCAAGATAGTTAAGATGTCATTTCTTCCCAAATTGACCTAAAGATTTAACTCAATCCCAATAAATCTATCAGTAGCATTTTCAGAGGAGAAAGTGAAACACTGATTCATCAATTTATCTAGAAATACAAAGGACCTAGGGTAGCCAAGAACATTTTTTAACTTTTTTTCAAAAATAATCTTTAAATCAAGAACAAAATTAAAGAAACTACAATGCTTTACTTCAAGATTTACTAAAATGCTCTTGTAGTGTCTCAATTCAACAATATTAACATTTTGGGGCAGAGCAATATTTTATTGTTTGAGTAGCTGCCTGGCCTCTACCCACAATATGCCAGGAGCATGTCCCTCCAGTTGTGGTAACCAAAAATGTCTCCAGACATTGCCAAATGTCCCTGGGGGGAATATTGCCCCAGTTGGGAACCACTGAACTATAATAATTGATGCAGCATGTTAGTTTCAAGGTTACACAAATAGATCAAATAAACAGAATAGAGTCCAGAAGTAGATCCATCCATACACAGTCAGTTGATTTTGGACAAGGGTGCCAAGATAATTCAATGGGCAAAAGATACTCTTGTCAACAAATAGGGCTGGAAAAATTGGACATACATATGGAAAAATATATTATATATGCCTGGAACATTACCTTGCTCCAAACACAAAAGTCATCTAAACATGCACCAAAGACATAAATCAAAGAACAGAAACTACAAAACTCTAGAACAAAACAAGAGAGAATTATTTTGAACTTAATTAAGGCAAAGACTTCTTAGAATACAAAAGGTACAAGTTATAACAGAAAACCCATTAAGAAAATGAAAAGCCACAGAAGGGCAGAAAATATTTTCAAAACACATATCTTTTAAAGAATTTCTATTATATTTAATATTATATATTGTATTATAGAATGAACCAATAATAAGAACACAAATATCCCAATTTTAAAATGGGCAAACGATTTGAATGGACATTTCTCCAAATGAGATACACAGATGGCTAATAAGCACATGAGATAATGTTCAGTATCATTAGTCATAGGAAAATGCAAATTAAACCACAATGAGCTACCACTACACACTCACTGGAAAGACTGACAAGGCAGGATACAAGGCTAGTCTTCAAAAGTCAATAGCAGTCCTATATACCAGCAATGAACAACTGGAATTTGAAATTTAAAATGCACTATTTATGTTACCACCAAAATATGAAATGCTTAGATATAAATCTAACAAAATATGTATATGATATCTTTAAGGAGACTATAAAGCTCTGGTAAGAGAAATCAAAGAAGATATAAATACATGGAGAAATATTCCATGGTCATGAATAGGAAGACTCAGTATTGTTGGATAGGAAGATTAATTATTGGTAAGGTCAGTTCTTCTCAACTGATATATACATTCGATGCAATCCCAACCAAAATCCCAATTATTTATTTTCTAGATATCAATAAACAGATTCTGAAGTTTATATAGGAAGACAAAAGACCCAGAATAGTAAACACTATACTAAAGAACAGGAATAAAGTTAGAAGACTGACACTATCTGATAGGAAACAAGGCAGTGTGGTGTTGGTAAAAGAATAGATGAATATGTCAGTGGAACAGAATAGAGACCCCAGAAATAGACAGACCCACACAAATATAGTCAACTGATCTTTGACAAAGAAGCAAAGGTAATACAAGAGATAAATGATAATTTTTTCAACAAATGGTGCTGGAATAAATGGCCATCCACTTGCAGAAAAAAGATGAATCTTGACAAAGACCTTACATTCTTGAGAAAAATTAGCTCAACATGGGTCATAGCCAGTAAAATACAAAACCAAAAAACTCCTAGACGATAACATAGGAGGAAAAAGAATGATCCATGCAAGTAAAACCTAATAAATTGACCTTCATTAAAATTTAAGATCTTTGCTCTGTGAAACGCACTGTTAATAGTATGAAAATACATGCCATAGACTAGGAGAAAATATTTGCAAAACATATATCTGGTACAGAACTTATATTGAAAATATATACAGGACTCTTAAACTGAACAATAAGAAAACAGTCCAGTTAAAAATGAGCAAAAGAACTGAAGAGACAGCTCAGCAAAAAAGATAAGATTACAAATAAGCATGTAAAAAGATGCTCAACTCTTACATTGCTAGGGAATTGAACACCAAAACAACAATGAAGTATCACTACACACCTATTAGAATGTCCAAAATCTAAAATGTAGACAACACCAAATGCTAGTAAACATGTGGAGCAACAGGAATGCTCATTTATTGCTGATGGCAGTACAAAATGATATAGCCACTTTGGAAGACAGTCAGGCAGTTTCTTACAAAGCTAAACATAGTTTTACCATATGATCCAGCAATTGCACTCCTTGGTATTTACCCAAATGAGTTGAAAACTTATATCCACATAAAAACCTGCTCACAAACACTTATAGCAGCTTTATTCATAATTGCCAAAACTTGGAAGTAACCAAGATGTCCTTCAGTAGGTGAACAGATAAACAAACTGTGGTACAGTCTATGTGTTTATCCACACAATTGAATATTATTCAGCAATAAAAAGAAATGAGTTATCAAACCATGATAATACATGGAAAATCTGAAGCACATATTGCTAAGTGAAAGAACCCAGTCTTAAAAGCGACATACTGTAAGATTTCAACTATATGACATTTTGGAAAAAGCAAAACTATAGAGAGAGTGAAAAGATCAGTGGTTGCTAGAGGTTCAGGCTGGAGGGAGGGATGAACAGGTATATAACAGGAGATTTTTAGGGCAGAGAAACTATTCTATATTATACAATAATGGTGGATATATGTTACACATTGTCAAAATTCATAGAACTGTAGAACACAAAGAGTGTACACAAATGCAAGCTATAGACATGAGTTAATAATAATATATCAATATCAGTTTATCAGTTGTAACAAATGTACCACATTAAAGATATTAACAATAAGGGAAACTGGGGTAGGGGGATGGGGTAACTCAGTTTAATTTTTTTGTAAATCCAAAACTGTTATAAAATAAAGTTTATTATTAATTATTATTATTATATTATTATTTGAGATGAAGTCTCACTCTGTCACCCAGGCTGGAGTGCAGTGGCGCCATCTCGGCTCACTGGAAACTTCACCTCCCAGTTTCAAGTGATTTGATTCTCCTGTCTCAGCCTCCAGAGTAGCTGAGATTACAGACACCCGCCACCACCCCAGGCTAATTTCTGTATTTTTAGTAGAGACGGGGTTTCCCCATGTTAGCCAGGCTGGTCTCGAACTACTGACCTCAAGTGATTCACCCACCATGGCCTCCAAAGCACTGGGATTACAGGCGTGAGCCACCGCGCCCGGCCTAATTTTTTAAAGACTGAAAATACCAAGTGATGGTGGGGATAATGAGCAGCTGAGACTCTTACACACTGCTGGTGGGAATGCAAAATTATATAGCCACTTTGGAGAACAGCTTGACAATTTCTTATAAAGTTAGACATTTACTTTACATATAACCCCAGAAGTTCCCTTCTAAGTATTTACCTCGCATAAATAAAAATATATGTGAAGCAAAAACCTGTACAAGAACATTTATTACAGCATTGTGACAGCATTATTTATCATGGCTAAACAGTGGGGAAAAAACAAATGTCCCGAAACTGTTGAATGAATAAATTTCTCGGCAATAATAAAGAATAAACAATAATGAAAATATGCAACAACATGGATGAATCCTAAAAGTAAGTGCTAATTAGAAGAAGCCGGACACAAAAGACTACATACCAAATGTTTCCATTGATGTGATAGCATAAAAGAAACAACACTTTGAGGACAGTAAACCTAAGACCTAAAACCATAAAATTCCTAGAAGAAAACCTAGGCAATACCATTCAGAACATAGGCATGAGCAAAGACTTCATGTCTAAAACACCAAAAGCGATGGTATCAAAAGCCAAAATTGACAAAGGGGATCTAATTAAACTAAAGAGGTTCTGCACAGCAAAAGAGACTATCATCAGAGTGAACAGGCAACCTATAGAATGGGAGAAAATTTTTGCAATCTATCCAACTGACAAAGGGCTAATATCCAGAATCTACAAAGAACTTAAACAAATTTACAAGGTAAAAACAAACAACCCCATCAAAAAGTGGGCAAAGGATATGAACAGGCACTTCTCAAAAGAAAACATTTAAGCACCCAACAAACATGAAAGAAAGCTCATCATCGCTGCTCATTAGAGAAATGCAAATCAAAATCACAGTGAGATACCATCTCATGCCAGTTAGAATGGCAATCATTAAAAAGTCAGGAAACAACGGATGCTGGAGAGGATGTGGAGACACAGGAACACTTTTACACTGTTGGTGGGAGTGTAAATTAGTTCAACCATTGTGGAAGACAGTGTGGCAATTCCTCAAGGATCTAGAACTAGAAATACCATTTGACCCAGCAATCCCATTACTGGGTATATACCCAAAGGACTATAAATCATGCTACTAGAAAGACACATGTACCTGTATGTTTATTGTGGCACTGTTCACAAATACTTAAAACCAACCCAAATGTCCATCAGTGATAGACTGGATAAAGAAAATGTGGCATATATATACCACAGAATACTATGCAGCCATAAAAAAGGATGAGTTCATGTCCTTTGTAGGGACATGGATGAAGCTGGAAACCATCATTCTCAGCAAACCAACACAACAACAGAAAACCAAACACTGCATGTTCTCACTCATTAGTGGGAGTTGAACAATGAGAACACTTGGACACAGGGAGGAGAACGTCACACACTGGGGCCTGTCAGGGGGTGGAGGGCTAGGGGAGGGATAGCATTTGGAGAAATACCTAATGTAGGTGACAGGTTGATGGGTGCAGCAAACCACCATGGCACATGTATATCTACATAACAAAACTGCAAGTTCTGCACATATACTTCAGACTTATAGTATAATTTTTAAAAAGAAAAGAAAAGAAAAAGAAAACAGATAGATGGTTTCCTGGAATTGTAGGTAGAAGAAAAGAATTGACTGCAAAGGGGCCCAAAAGAATCTGTTATAGTAAGGGAAATTTTCTCTATCCTTATTGTGGTGGCACTGGTGGTAGTGGTTACACAATCATATACATGTGTCAGAACTTAAACGGTACACTTACAAAGGGTAAGTTTTATGCTAATTATACATTAATAAATCTGACTAAAAAATAAAGTTGACTGGGACTAAATCTAATATGTAAGAAAATTATCAATAAATTTACCAACCTTCATCAAAGGTTGCAAAAAGTCCTAAATAAATGCCAAGATATAACATATTCATAAATAGGAAATCTCTGTCAAAAGGATGTCAATTCTTCTTCAAATCATTCTACAGATTCAATATAATTTCAAGGAAAAAAAACACTACTTTCTTGTAATTTGATAATTTCATTTTAAAATTAAGGTAAGTGAGGAAAGGACCAAAAATAAGATGATCCAGAAAAAAAAAGAAAAGTGGTGTGAGTGTGGATGAAGGCAGTGAACATTAACTTGACTTTACAAATATACAAATATCAAATTCATTATAAAGCATTTGTAAGTAAAACAACACAAGTGTAGACAAATAGATTAATGAAACACAATAGAGAGCCTAGAAATAGACTCAAACATGTATAAAAATTAGGCAATGTGGTAGAATTTGCGTTCTAAACTAGTTGTGTATAAACGACATTTAAAACAAATAGTATTTTACATGGAAAAAAACTGCTTAATATTTTACATTACATACAAGAATAAAATCCAGATGGATTAAAGAACTAAATGTAAAGAAAATTTCTTGAACTCTTCAACAAAATTTTGGAGAACATTTTTTATGATCACATTATCAGTAATATCTCTTAAAGCATGACACAAAAAGCACAATTCATGGAGGAAAAGATTGATAAACCTGACATGAAAATTTAAAACTTCTGTAATGATAAAGGACCCCATAAACAAAATAGAAAGCGAAGTAACATTATAGAAGCAGATATACGATATGTATATCTCAAAAATAATTAGTATCCAGAATATATAAATAAGTCTTACAAATCAGTAAGAAGAAGCAACTGAATAGAAAATTAAGCAAATGTGAGTGGCCCTGAGTGTCATGTTTGGAGGGATGTGGAAAGGAATGAAACAGGGGCTAGACACAAAGAAAGTTAAAGGTTATATATAATGTTTTATTTCTTTTATTAAAACATATCAAAAACCAAAACGACAAAATGCTAACCATTGTTCACTCTAGTAGTATGTATGTGGTTACTTGTTCATTGTTTTGAAAGACTCTCTGAGTTTCCCTTAAATTTCCAAAATAAAAAAAGGAAAAAAAAAAACAAGAAAATAACTTGTAAACTATAAATTTATAATAATAAACTTGAGCAAAGTAAAAAAAATAGAAGTTAAAATTATAAATACTAATTTTCTGCATAATCGATTAACAGAAATAATGGTAGAAAGATCCCCTTCACAAAATTAAGAGCATAAAATAAATGTTACTGCTATCCATTCTATACAGATAAATCTAGGCTTAGAGAGGCCACACAGCTAGTAAGTAGAAGAGCTGAGGTAATAAAAATTATTTTAAAGCTACAACAATATTTAAACTTTGTAACTAGGACAAGAAGAGACAGACTAAAAGAAATGAAGAATAGATAAATTCCAAACAGTATCTACTACATATATTACAATTTGTATATATTACAGAACTGTGGGAATGAATGAATTATTCAGTGTTTGGTGCTATGAAACAATTGGCAGGGAAAACAATTTAGAAAATTACCTCATACCACACAGCAAAATAAATTTCAGAGGGATTAAACATAAGCAATAAAAACTAAAACAAAATTCATTCAAGCACTTATCCAATTTTGAATGAGGAAGAAATTCTTAAACACGAATTCATCAGAAGAAATTACAAATGAAAAGATAAATATAATTACATAAAATTAAGATTAGTGTGCATAAAAGTCTATTTAAAATGTAAACTTTTAAATTTAAACATTTAAAATGTAAGTGGGAGAATTTTTCCCTACATTTGACAGAAAAAGGTCTAATGGGTCAACTAAATATACATTGCCCATAAAAATTGTAAAAAATGTAAGTTCTTAATGGAAGATGTACAAAGATCAAAAATAGATGTTCATAGAAATGAAACAAAATTGATCAAAAAAGTATTCAAACCATCATTCTTAGCAAACTATCACAAGAACAGAAAACCAAACACCGCATGTTCTCACTCATAGGTGGGAACTGAACAATGAGATCACTTGGACTCGGGAAGGGGAACATCACGCACTGGGGCCTATCATGGGGAGGGGGGGAGGGGGGAGGAGGGGGGGAGGGGGGAGGAGGGGGGGATTGCATTGGGGAGTTATACATGATATAATTGATGAATTGATGGGTGCTGACGAGTTGATGGGTGCAGCACACCAACATGGCATAAGTATACATATGTAACAAACCTGCACGTTATGCACATGTACCCTAGAACTTAAAGTATAATAAAAAATAAAAATAAAAATAAAAAAAAAAGAAAATCAATCTCATTATAATAAAAGAAACACATATTAAAATAGTAAGGTACCATTTTACCCCCATCAGATTGGTAAATATTTTAAAAGAATGACAATAGCCAGCACTGTCATAGGTGTATGAGCAGTAATCAACAATCTTATATAGTGGAACACCTTCACATATATATCAAGAGCCTTTAAAAAGTTAGTATCTTCAGACCCAGTAATGCCTTTCATAAAAACTCATCTTAACAATTCATTCAACAAACATTTACTAAGTATCCACAATATGTCAGACCTTATTGTAGGTTCTAAGGGATATAAGGGTGAAGAAAATGGAGAAAAAAATCCCCATGCTTGAGGGACTTACACCCTAAAACAGGAATCCAGACAATAGATGTAATGTATCTAGTCTCTTAGGTGATGACACAAGCCAAAGGTTTAAAAAAGTAAAGCAAGAAAGGGGAAGAGTAAGTGTTGGAAAAGATGGGTTTGCATTTTTATGTGAGATCGTTTAGAATTCAAATGTGACATTTGAATAAAGATCTAAAAAGGTGAGGTTCAAAGAAGCAAAAATAATTTAAATGATCAATATGTGATCTGTCATACAATTATAGTAGAAATTGAAAACTGAAAAGTATGCAGCTATTAAAAATTGTTTGAAGGCTGCTGAACGATGTGGGGAAATGCTCACAATATAATACCAATGAAAAAGTCAGACCAAAAGACTGGATTAAGAAAATGTGGCACATATACACCATGGAATACTATGCAGCCATAAAAAAAGGATGAGTTCCTGTCCTTTGTAGGGACATGGATGAAGCTGGAAACCATCATTCTCAGCAAACTATTGCAAGGACAATAAAACCAAACACCTCATGTTCTCACTCATAGGTGGGAATTGAACAATGAGAACACTTGGACACAGGAAGGGGAACATCACAGATTCCTTTTCATATTATCTCTGTATATATCCTGTCAGTGTATCTCTCTGGAGAACCCTGATTACAACAATGACATTATAGAATAATCATGTAATATAGAATGAGGCAAACTTGAGTTTGACCTTGAACCTTGCCTCATTTTAGCTGCACCATAAGTTATGTATCTTCTGGGAGTCTTGGTTTCTTCATGTATAACATGAGTAAAATATTTACTTGATTGGGTTGCACCAAGAAACAAACAGGATAATATGTGCCAAGCACCTGGCACATCATAAAGTGCTCAACAAATGCACAGTAGGTGCTGTCAGTGCCTCCCCTCAACTAGATCTCCTCAGCCCTACCATTTCAGTGCACTCCAACCCAACTCCCAACCACCAGCATATGCATTTCCTTGCCTTTCTCCTCCTGCTGCAGCCTGCTTTCCCACCAAGAAGGCAGGCTGAAATGCCAGGGAACAAATGCTCCCTGGGAGCAGCCCTTGGCAACTAACTATAAGGGCCAGTATGTAAAGACCCTGCTCCCTCGACGCCTGAGTGGGATGGCTTTGAGCTGTATGGTTTATACTGTTCCCAGAGGTTCTCCACTGGGACTAAGCACCAGTCCTCCACACTGATGGCTGGCTTGTGAAATGCCCTTTCTTGGCTGTGTTGCTTCTCTGTCACTCTTCTTCATGCTTCTCCCCATGATCCCTCTTTACCTCCTAAACTACAGTAGTCCTCCTTATGGAGATATGTTCTGAGAACCCCAGTGGATGCCTGAAACTGCAAATAGTACCAAACCCTAGATATACTGTATTTTTTCCTATACAGACATATCTATAATTAGGCACAATAAGAGATTAACAACAATTACTTCTAATAAAATAAAACAATTATAACAATAAAAAAAGAAAAAGTCAGATCAAAAATAGTACATATAAGATGTGATTCCAATTATATAAACACAGAAACACATCTGAAAGGAAATACAGCAAGCTATCTCTGGACTAGGGATTTAGAGGTGATTGTTTTTTTTAAAAAAGTCTCCTCATTTTCAAAATTTTCTGTAATGAGGTTGTTTTACTTTTATAATCAGAAAAAAAATTTAATGGTAGATATTACAATCTTAAGGTATATTAGAAAATATACACAATTTTTTTTTTTTTATTATACTTTAAGTTCTAGGGTACATGTGCATAACGTGCAGGTTTGTTACATATGTATACTTATGCCATGTTGGTGTGCTGCACCCATCAACTCGTCAGCACCCATCAATTCATCATTTATATCATGTATAACTCCCCAATGCAATCCCTCCGCCCTCCCCCCTCCCCCCTCCCCATGATAGGCCCCGGTGTGTGATGTTCCCTTCCCGAGTCCAAGTGATCTCATTGTTCAGTTCCCACCTATGAGTGAGAACATGCGGTGTTTGGTTTTCTCTTCTTGTGATAGTTTGCTAAGAATGATGGTTTCCAGCTGCATCCATGTCCCTACAAAGGACGCAAACTCATCCTTTTTTATGGCTGCATAGTATTCCATGGTGTATATGTGCCACATAGAAAATATACACAATTTTTTAAATGGAAGTGCTAGCCATTCATGCTTAAAGTACTGGGTCCCATTTTGGATATCACACATTAAGAGGGATACTGAAGATGGAAGTGTCTACTGTAGAAATTTCTAAAAATATGTATCACATAAACTCAAGAACTAGCAATATACAGACTGAAGAAAAGATGAGAAGAAGAACAACAATGGTTAAACATTTGAATGGCCATTATGAAGAAGGGGAATAGCAATTATACAGTATTGCTGTTGCTCCAAGGTGCAAGACCAATAGGTTGAATTCAGAAGACAGATTACAGGTCAGTATGAAGAATAACTTGCTAACAACCAAGCTGTCTATTATCTGGTGGTGTTAAGCAACCCTTCCTGAAACCATTCACACTGAAAATAGATGACCATATGTACTGGGTGATAAGACTGCCATTACATGATTGTTAAGGGCCCTGCCATTTCTGAGCTCCTCTTGCACTATTTTGAAAAGTTATTTTATGCTATGGTCACTTACATAATTCCATCTCCATCCACCTCCCCTTCCCTTCAAAAATATATATAATACTTGCGTTTTTTAAGAAATCAGTTTTTAAAGAGAAAAGTACCCTTCAAAATATATGTCCTGGAGATTTTTATTCCCCCTTCTGTGTATATTCAGCAGACATATTTTGTGCAGACATCAATATGTTTAAAATCATGCTTTTAAGTATAAAAATGCTTTTATATTACCAACCAGTGTTTCCCTTCACATATATCTTCCCCCCAGGAAGAGACTACCTGGACCATTACATTTCAGAATGAGATAATCACCTTGCGCATATTTAACAGTATCATGCCCCATCTTATTCTCAGTGACTTTAGTTTATTTCAAACCAGCAGTAATAGAAATATCACCTAATATCCAACTTTACTATATATTTTACAATATAGTCAGTTCTTTCCTTAAATTTGAGGACAGTTCACAATTTCGGTCACCTCAGGAATAAAACAAGGAAGCTGCATTTCAACGACCTCTTCTAAAGTCTGTGAATACTTCCACCAAAATTATCAACCTTCAGAATTCTGTATAAAGTTATTAGTGTTGCTTATATAAGTGACCGAACCTGAGCTACCTGCACAGAACCGTGATAACACAGTATAGAGGAGAACATGAACTATAGAACCTCACAGCTTGGAGGGTCTTTGTAAATATCTTAATAGATTCATGTCAGTCACCCTGTTCAAAACCCTTTTCCAAACCTCCCCCCACATTATTTTACAGATATGGAAACAGGCTCAAACAAGACAAGTGATACGTCAAAACAAACCGAGTATCCAAGTCAGGACTAGGCTATCAGAAATCCCATTTTAAGAGGGATTTTTAATATCAAATTCCTCATACTTTTTATCAAGTGCCTCTTCCTATAAATTGCTGAATTGAGAGAGTTGGAGGACCTGGGAAAGGCACTGGGTCTTTGTGAGTTTCAGTTAAGCCACACGACATATAACCTAGTTTTTAAGTAAGTCACTGCTCCTGTGGACATGAGCCTGGAGGGACCCTTACCTTCCCTTACTGTTGCAGCACAATCATCTGCCAAACATTTGCAAAATGGGTATGCATCATCCAGCTGAAGTGTTGGTAAGCACTGTGACCATCAGAGTGGGAAGGACTGTTATAAACCAGATATCATTTTTCACTACTCAACTCTGTTGTGAAGTTTAATAATGGTGACCACACCTTTCTTCTTAAAGCGGTACATTTTCCTCTACATATGAATCACAATTTATGACTATATAGTTCAGTGGTTTGTCGAATAATGTCTATCTCACTACCTAAACCATGAGCCCAGGATGGCAACAACTTTGTCTGTTTTGCTCACCATTATATTCTCCATGCCTAGTAAATGGTATGTATGCAATAAATAAATTAGAAGGTGCCTCTCCTCTCTTAGCACCTTCAAAACATACTCTTCTAATTTTCCTTCCATATCTCTGACTTTTTCTCCTTTGTAGCCTTCACATAAGGGTCATCGTTTTCCCCCATATCCTAAAAAAAAAAAAAAAAAAAAAAAAAAAAGTATTCTTCAAAGTACCACCCTTGAATCTCTTTTATTCTATTTCAAGTATTGAGAGGCAATGACTCTCAAATCACTCTCTCCAATTGACTTCTTTCCAGAGTTCCAATCCCATATTTTCAAATGTGCTCAGTACCTTTCACTGGACTACAACAATATTACTACTTGTGTGGCCCCAGGCAAACCAAGTCACTCACTCTGTCAAGATGGGTTTGCTCATCCCTAAAATGAGGGAGTTGCATCTCTTTTACATGTAAAGTCCTAATTCTCCCATCTAGCATTCAATATGATTTATAGTCAAGCCCTCCACCTATCTTGCCAAACACATCTCACGTAAATATTTCTGCATACACTTTACTCCAACACAACTAGCCTCTGAATAGAATACCTTTCCCATCCCCTAATTCTGCATACTCAAAGTTTGTCTAATCTTCAAAGCTCATTTCAAATGCCACTTCCAGGAAGGTGTCTTTGATCTCCTTAAAGCCCTTTGCTTCTCTTTTATGGGTGTAGATCTCATCTCCTAATACTATAGTTGTTTGTATACTTCTTCTCTTTCCTACTTGACTGTGTCATCTTGGAGGGCAGAGGCTATTCCTAAATAATCCTGTATCTCCCACATTACCTTTGGTTCATCATAGGCACTTAGTAACCTTATACTGAACAGATTCCATTAAGCCATGTCAGTTATCCTGCTCAAAGCCCTTTAATTAGTCCCACTCTTTCTAGAATAAAGACCAACAGCCTTCTAATGGCCCACTCCAGCAATCCCTTCAAAATAAAATTGAGATACCAAGTAACTCTCTGAAGTAGTCAAGTTGGATTTCTATCCACTCTAAGAAATTTTTAAAATGGGATGAATCCTGTTTCCCCAATACAGAAGAAAGCCCAAATTACCTTTCCTTTATTGAATGTATGGCCCCACAACTAATGTCTAATGGTTCATTCATTTACTTAAAAAACATCTGTTAAGCACCTACTCTATGTCATACACTAGGCTAAAGGCTAATGGTATAATAAACTGAACTGATACAGCCCCTTACCCACTTGGAATATATAACTGAAAGTATAATTTGTAGAAACTCTAAGGACATTAAGAGTTTCAAGAAAAAACAAACATTTTATCTGTCACAACACATAAACAATGCAACTTTGTGTAAATGTTGAATTCTTCATTAAAGGAGATATTTAACTGTAGAGTAAAAGATCATCTGAGAGGTGATTTAGAAATTAAAGCTGGGTGTAATTTGGGCCTCTTAAATTAGGTGGGCAGGTAGCCTAGACTAGTGCACTCAAAATGTAGCCCGCCAATCAGTGCCTGTCTGTGAACTTTTATTACCAGACTGTAATGACCAAAGTACAGAAGTCGAGGGTAAGCACTTAGAAAATGTTACAGCAATTTGAAAAAATCATTTTATGTCTGTAGAATCTAATAATACAAATGTGGGCTTATCTTTCATATGTCTTTTCTTTCATTTTCTAGTAATTCATGGTTAATTTATTTTACTAAATTAACAGTCTTCTGTGATGGATTAGGAAAAGACAAACAACAACAATAACAACAGAAAACATTTTCCTTCACTAGGGGAGTTTGACCAGCACTCTACTAGAGCTTTGCTACTTGAAATGTGGTCAGTGGAACAGCAGTTTCAGGATCACCTAATATCTTGTTAAAATGCAAAATCCAAGGCCCCTGCTATAGACTCTCTGAATCACAATTTGCATTTTGACAAGATTCCCAGGAGATATTTTTACACATTAAAGTTTGAGAAACACTGGCCTAACGATTTCTGATGCCTCTCATAACTCTGAAATCTTATAATTTACTTTAGGTAAAGAATTTCAGAGTTCACCCTTAGAGACACAGTCCACTTCAACATCTTATAGATGGAAAAACTGAGGCACATGGAGGGGAAGTCATATGTCCAAGATAATTGGCAAATCATCAGAGCTAGGAATGGAACCCAAATTTGCTAACAGTCAAGTCAGTGTTCCATTCTAGCAACCGCATACTCACCCTTTTCCACCCAGTCCCTCTGTATTGTATCCCCTCAGTGATGTAATTATTCCTGAGGTGTTTTCTGATAAAATAGCTTATTCTTCTACCTTCTGTATACTGTATGAACCTTGAACTACCAGTATTTCAAATGTGCTTTTCTTTATGAAATTAGAAAATTTCATAATTTTCTTTATGAAAATTCCTGCCACTCAAATCTTCCCACATGCCTATTGTCTGGATGCCATACAGACATTCTGGGGGCTTTAGAAGGACCAGTACTAATCAATTTCTGGTCTTTAGGAATATGAAAGCGACCTTCCTTGCTCCCAACAGTCCAGTTGACACCAGATATCAAACTCATCCAAGGAAGAGAACATACACTATCAGGGCTGTTTTAGAAAACTCCGTAGGGTCAATTTGTGACTAACAAACAAGTGGGCTATTAGGCCATATTAAAAATAGTCTAGGCCCCGCGTGGTGGCTCACGCCTGTAATCCCAGCACTTTGGGAGGCCGAGGCAGGCAGATCACGAGGTCAGGAGATCGAGACCATGGCGAAACCCCGTCTCTACTAAAAATACAAAAAATTAGCCGCTTGGTGAGCACCTGTAGTCCCATCTACTCGGGAGGCTGAGGCAGGAGAATGGAGTGAACCCGGGAGGCGGAGCTTGCACCAGCCGAGATCGCGCCACTGCACTCCAGCCTGGGTGACAGAGCAAGACTCCATCTCAAAAAAAAAAAAAAAAAAAGAATAGTACAATTTCCAGCATAAAGTAAATGATAATCCTTTACTCTGTGGTCTTATTGGATCCAAGAGTTAAGAGGGAGGCATGATTGCTGTCTTCAACTAACTGAAGAACTATTATTAAGAAAAAGCAAATTTGTTCCCGACAGTCCCAAAGAACCAATGAATATAAGTTACTGGGAAACAGATTTTGGCTTATAATGGGGAATACTTTCTGACAATCACAGTTGCACAATGACACAAAGAGCCATGTAATGAGCTCTCTATCACTGCAGGGAGTTCAAATAGAAATCAGTCAACAAATTGGATGCTTAGGATAAATTCAAGAACTGAGTAGAGAAATAAAGCTTAATGACTGACCTTTTGGGTTCCTTCCAGTTCCAAGGTTTTAGTATTCTAAAATTTTCGGCACAGAATAACTCCAAATGCTCAGGAAATAAGAATAAGGTCTGTTTTTAAAAGGCGCAGTTTGGAGCATGTTGGGTGGATGAGGCTATAAAAAGTGAAGTACGATTTTCAAGGAAAGCAAGCTGACCAATGAAAGTCTTTCGTGCAGCCCCTTCCAGAAATCCAGGTGAAGCCTGGCTCCAGGCTAAGTTCCTGTTACTCTACACAAAAGCTAGGCCACTACTTTCCAAAACGTCTTGCCAAGCCACACTGTACCTGTTGTATCTACACTTGCCTAACAAAGGTGCATAATTCTCCCCAAGAAGGCAGTAGTGCTTGATGGTTAAGACCATGGATTCTGGAACCAGGTTGCCAGTGTTTTAATTTCCAACTGGGACATTTAATTGCTCTGCAATCTTGGACAAGTTGCTTAACCTCTCTGTGCCTCAGTTTTGTCAGTAAACCAAAGATAATGATAGTGTCTGTTATTCAATGCACTATTCTGACACAATAATCTAATGAAGTAATACACACTAAACAGGCCAGAATTCAAAATATACTACATACTCAATAATGTTAGCAATTAGTATTAGGGATGCCATAATTACTACCACAGGCACAGCAGTGTCACTCACTTAGAAAGCTCCCATCAAACAATTAGATCCCTTCCCCTACCAGTTCAGAGGGGCTATACTACAAGAGCCTCAATCAGTCTTTGCACAGCTCCAGACAACCAGAACTTGCTGACTCTCAATAAGCCAAATTATTCATACTAGTAATCCTACCTCATCACCCTGCTTTTCATCAATCCAACAGCCACCCTTCCCCCAGTCCTCTTGCTCATGCCACCCGCAGCCACAGTTAGAGGAGCAGCAAACTGGGAGGCCAGTTCCAGACAAACCATCAGGTGTTTCCTCCCTTCCAAGGACACAGCTGGACTTAACATGATGCCTATGAGTGGGATGGGGTGGGGTATCTGAATCTCTGATCTAGGATGTCAACTCAACTACCTGGAATTGAGGGTGGGCAAGCAATGGAGCTTCTCTCAGGGAAACAAGGCAAACCTCCCAAGTTTGTGGAGGAAGTCAGGCCCAACCCCACAGCGAGCCCCTTAAAGGAAGGGGGTAGGGCTCAATCTGCTTTAAAGGAAGCAGTTATTTACAACTTTCTACTCACTTGCATGTGGGGGAGGTAATGGGGAGATGGCGAAAGAGGCTGCAAGGTACCCTCCTTCTTTATTTCCAGCAGTGAGAAGCAGCTGCGGAGAAAGAGTTAAAGAAGGGAGAAAGCTCCAGCCATTACTCCATCCCTGGTGCCTAGAGCTGTCTGGGGGGTCATGACAGTGCTGTCTGCTTTGGCTAGGGGCCACTCCGTGGCTTTCTGCAGCAGCTGCTGGGGCCCCCCAAGCAATTTGCAAGGTCAATGCTGACCTGCTTCCAAAGAGGAACAAAACAATTCACTGACAATGAAGCAAATCACGCACATACCACATCGCAACCCCCCTTCCTCAAATCGGGTTTTACCCCAGTGTCTCCCTGCTCAGATGCCGCCTCTGGGCTTCCACCAGCCCCACTGGGGAACCCAGGATAGCATCACAGCTGCAGAGCATGCCTCGCCTCCCGGCCAACCCAAGGAGACTCTCAGTACGGGGGAGAGATGCTATCGCTAAAAGAGACCTGAGCTTGGGGGAGGGGGAAGAAGGAACATCAATGTTTCTTACCGAGCTCTACAGTCTGAGCGGAGAGGAGAGAAGGATGAATGAACTGAAACAAGTTGGAGGTTGAGCCCTGACAGAGCTCGGCTTCTGGCTTCTTCTTCTCTCTCTGGGTCTCTCTCCTGGTCCCTCTCTCGGTCTGTCTCTCTGGTTTGCTCGCTAGCTTGCTTGCGCGCGCTCGCTCTCGCTCTCTCTCTCTCTCTCTCGCTCTCTCTCGCTCTCTCTCTCTCTCTCTCTCTCTCTCTCTCAATCTGCCTCCCTCCCTCTCTGTCAGTTTCTCCCTCCCCTCCTCCCCTCCCCTTCTCCCCTCCCCCTTTGCTGGCTTTAGGTTCACCACTGGTGCTTAGCACGCGGCTGTGCTGGGGCTGTGAATACAGCACTTGCAAGGCTTTAGATGTGGTTGTTTTACGAAATACTAAAGTAGTATTTTATTCCTTAAAGCATCCAACAGAGAAATAGAGGGAAGCCCAGAGAGAAAGGGAGGAGCAGAGGAAGCAAAGGGAAGAGAAAGAGAGCAAAAGGGTAAGAGCGAATAGGAGGATAAAGGAAGTATGGGTTACTGTAGCTGATGTGCGATGCTTACTTGCTGCTCCAAGACTGAAGAGAGCTTCCTCCTTTTTCTCTCTGTCTCCCTTACATCCCTATGGGCGTGCCTTCTAACCCAGGCTCCAAATAAAGGTTTGACAATCCTGTCTGTTCAGATTCCATCTCTGGGGGCAATAATGAGCTAGAAAAATGTACATCAAAGAGGTTGTCATTCATACTCCACTAAGAAGAAAGAGTTCCGCCACATTGATCCCCTATTGACCTAACTTCCACCCCCACCCTCAACCAAGTAGAATTGCAGCCCCAATTCAAAACTGTCAGCTCTAGCTTCCCTGTAGACAAGACAGACAAGCAGCAGAACCACAATGCTTTCTTTTCAAAAATTCCAAAGGGAATATAGATGCATGTGATTGTGTGAGACTATACATGAGTTTGCACAAGGGCTAAGATGGGGAAAAGGAGAATTATTGACTCAAAGTATAAAAGAATTATATTCCCATTGGATCAAAAGAAAAAAAGCAACCTAGGCAAAGCACAGTAACAATGTAGCATAGGGTGGGAAAAGACCTAGGCTAAAAATAAAATAAAGGAACTTGAGTTTGAGTTTTGCCTCTGAAAATTGCTATGTTGCTTTCAACGAGTTCTTCAGTCTGGCCCTCAATATCCTCAATGACCAAATAAGTGGTAATGGAAATAGATGATCTTAAAAGACCCTTCCAGAACTAACAGTCTAGGAATCTAAAGACAGGAAAATTCCAGGTGAAGGAGAAGTTGGCCCTTAGAAAATAAAAAAATAAACTACCAAATTTCAAAAGTTCTCCAAAGGTGAATCCCCAAATGGGACTCCAAATCACATTTATTCAACATTCCATCTTTCGTGTTTCAGGGATAATACCAATCAATATAAGCACATGAGTAAAGAGCTGTTCCTATCAAAGAATTCAGCATCTGCTTACATATAATGATTAGTATAAAAGTTGTCTTAGTCAAACTCCTCATGTTGTGATTTCTAGTCCTGTTAGAAAAATTCAGAGGGCATCTAATTGAAAGTGAGTTATATAGTGTGTTTAAGTATACTAGTGTCAATATACATACAGTGACTGGGACATAATAGGCATTTACAATGTTGCCTATAGTGTGCCATTTCTATTTAAACTACTATCCTGTTGGGTTTTTTCCGCCAAATTTCTAATGCTCTCTACTCCTGCCAGATTAAGTACATGTGCTACACTCCTATAGATCTTCAAAAGCATGTGTCCATACATTGAGTAGAAGACAGATGGGTACTCGTAAGCTTAGAGTCACTGAGCTAAAGGGACCCATAAAGATAACCATGTCATTGTACAGAAAAGAAACTAGACTAAATAGAAAATATAACTCACACAAGGTCATAGTGAGTCAGTGGCAGAGTCAAGGTCAGTACTCAGATTGCTGACTGCAGGTACAGTATTTTTGTCTACAAAATTAACATGTAACTTGCACATAAAGCAAGTGTGTATGTGGGCATAAAGCTACAAATACTTTTTCCTGCATAGGTACCCATTTTTATGTGTAGGCTTGTTTGCATAAATGTCCATTGGATTTAATAGATTAGTATACTGGCAAAAAGAAATATTATGAACTGGCATAAGGTTGCTGTATTAGTTTTCTAGGGCTGCCATAACAAATTACCATAAATTCAGTAGCTTAAAACAACAGAAATTTATTGTCTCACAGTTCTGAAGGCCAGAAGTCTAAAATCGAGATGCTGGCAGGGCCAAACTACTCCAAAAGTTCTAGAGAATGATTTATTGTCTCTTCCAACTTCTGGTGGTTTCCGGTATTCCTTGGCTTATCACTGAATCTCTGCCTCGGTCTTCAAATGGTCTTCTGCTCTGATTTCTGTGTGCCCAAATCTCCCTCTTTTTTCTTATAAAGACACCAGTCATTGGATTTAAGGTCCACCCTAAATCCAGAATGATTTCATCTCAAGATCTTTAACTAATTCCTTTTGCAAAGACCATACCATTGAAATAAGGTCACATCCTGAGTTCTAGATGAACATGAATTTTGGGGGACACTATTCAATCTACTATAATTGATAACTTTTCATCTAATAAAGATACCAAACAAACAAATAAACCATCTGGGTGCCATCATTTTTTTAAAGAAAAGATATTTTAATACAGATAAGTTGGATTAAGACACTCTCTGAACAACAACAACAAAACCCTCTTCTCTGAATTATACAATTATAGTTGTATGAAAACCTTACAGTATTTTCATAATTTTCCCACTTGACTGCAAACCAAAAAAAAAAAAAAAAAATCCTTTATTAGGAAAACTTCTGACAATGGTGAAGAAGCTTCTATCAGACCAACCCTGATGCAGATAACAGTAATAAACAGTGGACCAAATATATAATACAACAAATTAAATGCACTGGAAAGCAACCCATCAACAGGCAAAAATTGAAAGGGAATTAATACTTGAAAGGAGGGAACAATACTAAGTGGGTTTTTCCTTTTCTGGTAATTTTTGCTTAATGGCAGCCCCCAAGCCAAAGCAGTGAATAAACTCTAGAGAAACTAGAATCAATGTTGCAACTGTTAAATGTTTAACAACTGGATCTTGAGGAAAATAAATAAAAAACAAATTCATAGTATTTGCCATTTTCCATGGTGTAAATACCTCTACCATGGACGATTCCATGAACATGGAGTTGAATAGAGATATGCACAGTAGGCATTCACAAACCAGCATCAGCCAACTCCCACACACAATTGCTTGCAGTCCAAGTGGCTGAAAGAACCAGAGGACAGAATTCAGGATGACCACTGTAGTTGAAAAGCCATGAGAGAAATTCAATAATTTAAAATACTAGGGAGAGGAAGCCCCAAATTCTGTGTATAAACTACCCAGCTGTCTGGTGAAACCATGAAATATTTATGTGGGGACAGATTCCAAAAAGCCTAAATAAAGCCGAAAGAATTAAACAGAGTTTCCAGGTCTGCCAATGAGGGAAATTTTGGAGTTTCACTTCAGCCACATTAACTGTCTAGTAAAACAAACAAAATCAATGCTCTAGAGAAAAAAATAAAGGTATCCTACAATATATAATTCACAATATTCAGGGTACACTCAAAAATTACTACTAAAGCAAAGAGATAGGAAAATATTACTCATACCCAAGGAAAAAAAATAATAGAGACCAGCCCTAAGGTAAACCAGATGTTTGAATTAGGAGAAAGAATTTTAAATCATGTATCATAATTACACTAAGGGAAATAAAGAAAAACACGTGTAATAAATTAACAAATAGGAAGTCAGAGTACCTGAAGTAAAATTCAGTGAGTGGGCGTAACAGCAGGTTGAAAATGGCAGAAAAAAGAGTAGTTTCACTGGAAGAAAAATCTAGTGATATTTTCTAATCTGAAGTACAGATTCGAGAGAGAAAAGATTGAAAAAGGGCAGAGTGTTAGAAATACATAGGATAATATCAAAGTTATAAACATAATTGGAGTCCCAGATCGCAAACAATAAGAGAAGAGGAAGAAAAAAACATTTGACACAAAAGCCTAACCACAAGACAATATCCCTGATAATTATTGATGGAAAGATCCTCAACAAAACATTAGCAAACTAAATTCAACAATACACTAAAAAGATCATTCATCATGACTAAGTGGGATTTATCCCTGGGATGCAAGGATGGTTCAACATACACAAATCAATCAAAGGGATACATCATAACAACAGAATGAAGAACAAAAATCATATGATCATTTCAATAGATGCTGAGAAAACATTTGATAAAATTCAACATCCCTTCATGATAAAAATCATAAAAAAACTCGGGAGGCTGAGTCAGGAGAATGGTGTGAACCCAGGAGATAGAGCTTGCAGCAAGCTGAGATCATGCCACTGCACTCCAGCCTGGGCGACAGAGCAAGACCCCATCTCAAAAAAAAAAAAAAAAAAAAAAAAAAAAAACTGGGTGTAGAAGGAACATACCTCAACAAAATAGAAACCATATATAGCAGACCTACAGCTAATATGACATCGAATGGGGAAAAACTGAAAGCCTTTCCTCTAAGATCTGGAACACAACAAGGATGCTCACATTCACCACTGTTATTCAACATAGTACTGGATGACTTAGCTAGAGCAATCAGGCAAAAGAAAGATATAAAGGGCATCCACATTGAAAAGGAGGAAGTCAAATTATCCTTCCTTGCAGATATGATCTTATATTTGGAAAAACCTAAAGACTCCACAAGCATAGGAAATCAAAGCAAAAATGGACAAATGGGATCACATCAAATTACAAAGTTTTTGCCCAGAAAAGGAAGCAATCAATAATGTGAAGGGACAACTCACAGAATGGGAGAAAATATTTGTAAACTCCCCATCTGACAAGGGATTAATAACTAGAATATATAAGGAGCTAAAACAACTCTATAGAAAAAAATCTAAAAATTTGATTCAAAAATGGGCAAAAAAACCACTAGATAGACATTTCTTACAATAAAACAAATGGCAAACAGGCATATGCAAAGGTGCTCAACAACACTGGTCATCAGGGAAATGCAAATCAAAACTACAATGAGATACCATCTCACCCCAGTTAAAATGGCCTATATAAAAAGGATAGGCAATAACAAATGCGGACGAGGATGTGGAGAAAAGGGAACCTTTGTACACTGTTGGTGGGAATGTAAATTAGTACAATCACTATGGAAAACAGTTTGGAGGTTCCTCAAAAAACTAAAAATACAGCTACCTCATATGGTATCCAGCAATCTCACTGCCAGGTTTATACCCAAAAGGAAGGATATCAGTATATCAAAGAGATATCTTCACTCCCTGGTACTGCAGCACTATTCACAGTAGCCAAGATTTAGAAGGTACCTAAGTGTTCATCAGCAAATGAATAAACAAAATGTGGTACATATACACAATGGAATACTATTCAGGCATAAAAAAGAATGAGATCCTGTAATTTGCAACAACATGAATTAAACTGGAGGTCATTGTGTTAAGTGAAATAAGCCAGGCACAGAAGATAAACTTTGCATATTCTCACTTATTTGTGGGAGCTGAAAATCAAAACAATTGAACCCATGGAGATAGAGAGTAGAAGGATGATTACCGCAGGCTGGGAAGGGTAGTGGGGAGGGATGGTTAATGGGTAGAAAAAAATAGACTGAATGAATAAGGCCTAGTATATAATAGCACAACAGGGAGGCTATAATCAATAATTTAAGTATACATCCAGAAATGACTAAAATAGTATAATCAGATTATTTGTGACACAAAGGATAAATGTTTGAGGGGATGAATACCTCATTTTGTATGATATGATTATTATGCATTGCATGCCTGTATCAAAACATCTCACATACCTATGAATATATCTACTATATACCCACAAAAACAAAAATAAAAATTATTTTTGAAAGAATGGCTGTGTATTTGCAAATATAATGAAAAACCATCAAATTGAATATATTAAATATGTGCAGGTTTGTGTCTATCAACTATAACTCGATAGAGCTGTTTGAAAAAAAAACAAACATAACACAACACATACATTTACAGATTCAACAAACTCAATAAATTCCAAGCAGGATACCACACTCAGGCATATCGCAGTCAAACTACTGAAAAACAAATTTAAATAGAAAATCTTGAAACCATTAGGGAGAAAAAATGCCTACTGAGGAACAGAATAAAATTGACCTATGATCTTTCTTTTTTCTTTTCTTTTCTCTTTTTTTTTTTTTTTTTTTTTTTTTTTTTTCTGAGACAGTCTCGCTCTGTGGCCCAGGCTGGAGTGCAGTGGCGTGATCTTGACTGGACTCACGGCAAGCTCCGCCTCCCGGGTTCACGCCATTCTCCTGCCTCAGCCTCCCGAGTAGCTGGGACTACAGGCGCCCGCTATCACGCCCCGCTAACTTTTTGTATTTTTAGTAGAGACGGGGTTTCACCGTGTTAGCCAGGATGGTCTCCATCTCCTGACTTCGTGATCCGCCCGTCTTGGCCTCCCAAAGTACTGGGATTACAGGTGTGAGCCACCACGCCAGGCCAACCTGTGACCTTTCATAAGAAAAAAAGACATCTTTAAAGTGCTGAATTTTTTAAAAACTCTATCAATATAGAATTTTACGTTTATCAAAAATATCCCTTATTATTAAAGGCAAATACTGACATTTTCATTTAAGTGAACATTAGGACAATTTGTTATCAGCATGTTCATACTGTAAGAAATACTAAAGGAAATTCTTGAGTCTGAAGAAAAGATCCAGATGAAAAGCTGGATCTTTAGGAAGGAATAAATAGCATCAGGAATGGTAATATGTGGATAAACATAAAATAATATTTTTCTCTTAATTTATTTGATATACTTATGAGAATATAAAGGAAAAATCATAACATTATAATGTGCAGTGTATAGTATACATAGACATAATGTGCATGAAAACTATAATATGAAAGAGGGCATAGCGACAAACCAAACTAGACATTAACAAGGTCCTTAAACTTTATGTGAGGCAATACAATATTAAATTTTAGTAGACTTTGAAAAGATAAAGATGCATGGAGGAGTGGAGTGGAGATTCATGGAGGAGCAAGATAATGGAATAATAAGCCCCAGCCCCAACCCTCATCTCCTTACAGAAACACCTATTTAACAAAACTATATCAATCAAAATACCTTCAAGAGATGTTCAGAATCCAGTTAAGATTTTGAATACCCTAGATGAGTACAAAACACTAGAATGGTCCAAGTGAAACAGTAAAAAAGAGCAATTTCACTTTACCCAGGTCATCCCTTCCCCAAATCAGCAAAACGTGGCACCAAGTGAGATCATCTTGGCCCATGATTTCTCTCTCAGGAGAAAGGGAGAGTGGAGCATGCATCTAATATTTCAGGTGTTTCATTTCACTGCCTTAGGAACTAGTGTCTTGTGGTGGTTGCCAGAGGCTAGGAGCAGGAAGGAATGGGGACTTACTGTTTACGGTGTATAGAGTTTCCATTTTACAAGATGAAAAGAATGATGGAGATAGATGGTGGTGATGGTTGCACATTATGAATGCATGTAATACCACTGAACTGTACACTTAAAAATGGTTAAGATGGTAAGTTATATAATATGTATATTTTATCACAATAAAAAGTTTGGAAAAACATTGAAGGAGAGATAACAAGCAAAAGCTGAGGGACTCCATAAGCACTAGACCTGTCTTATAAGAAATGCTAAAGGGAGTTTCTCAAGTTGCAATGAAAAGATGCTAAGCAGCAACACGAAAGCATAAAAAAGTCTAAAACTCACTGGCAAGCCTAAATATTTAGAAAGATACAGAATATTGCAATATTGTAATGATTGGGTTTAAATCACTTTTGGTATAAAAGTTAAAAAATAAAAGTATTTTTAATTAGTTTATTTTATTTTAAAAATAAAAATAATAACTACAAAAGAGAGTTAATGGATACACAATACAAAAGATGTAAGTGATATCAATGACATAAAGAGGGGAGGGGAGAATTAAAAGTGTAGAGTTGGCCAGGCGCAGTGGCTCAAGCCTGTAATCCCAGCACTTCGGGAGGCCGAGACGGGCGGATCACGAGGTCCGGAGATCGAGACCATCCTGGCTAACACGGTGAAACCCCGTCTCTACTAAAAAATACAAAAAAACTAGCCGGGCGAGGTGGTGGGCGCCTGTAGTCCCAGCTACTCGGGAGGCTGAGGCAGGAGAATGGCGTGAACCCGGGAGGTGGAGCTTGCAGTGAGCTGAGATCTGGCCACCGCACTCCAGCCTGGTCGACAGAGCGAGACTCCGTCTCAAAAAAAAAAAAAAAAAAAAAAAAAAAAAACAAAGTGTAGAGTTTTGTATGCAATTGCAGTTAAGTTGTTAGCAGCATAAAATAAACCATTATAACCAGAGGATATTTTATGTGAACCTCATGATAACCTCAAATGAAAAATATCTATTGAAAACACACAAAAGAGAAGAGAATCTAAGGATATCACTATTTTTAAAAATCAATAAAAAAAAACCAACAAGAAGAATAAACAAAAGGAACAAAAATCCTACAAGATAGAAAACAATAATAAAATGGCAATAATAAGTTCTTACCTATTATATTAGTCCGTTTTCATGCTGCTGATAAAGACATACCAGAAGACTGGGAAGAAAAAGGAGTTTAATTGGACTTACAGTTCCACATGGTTGGGGAAGCCTCACAATCATGGGGGCAAGTCTTTCCCATGCTATTCTTGTAATAGTGAATAAGGCTCATGAGATCTGATGCAGCAAAAGCAGTACTAATAGAAAAGTGAATAGCAATAAATGCTTACATTTAAATAGAAAAAAAAATCACAAATAAACAATCTAACTTTAGAAATAATAAAGATTAGGGCAAAATTAAATGAAGAAAATAGAAAAACAAAATTTAAAAAATCTGTAAAACTAAGAGTTGCATCTTTTTGAAAAGATAAATGAAATTGACAAAACATTAACAGGAATAACTAAGAAACAAAGAGAAAATAAAGGAGGAGACATTACAAATAATACCACAGAAATACAAAGGCTCAGAAGAGACTACTATGAACAATTATAGATCAATAAATAGAATAACCTAGGCGAAATGACTAATTTCCTAGAACCATAACATGTACTAAAACTGAATCATAAAGAAATAGAAAACATGAACAGAAAATTAACAAGAGGATTGAATTAGTTATCAAAAACAACCCAACGCAGCAAAGCCCAGGACCTGATGGCTTCAATGATGAAGTCTACCAAATATAAAAACACACACACACACACACACATATACACATATACACATGTATATGTATACATATATACATACATATGTGTGTATATGTGTGTGTGTGTATATATATACTTTTTTTTTTTCTTTATTGAGACAGAGTGTCACTCTGTCACCCAGGCTGGAGTGCAGTGGTGCAATCTCGGCTCACTGCAACCTCTTCCTCCTGAGGATCAAACAATTCTCCTTCCTCAGTCTCCCAAGTAGCTGGCACTACAAACGTGTGCCACCATGCCTGGATAATTTTTTGTATTTTTTTAAGTAGAGATGGCCGGGATTTTAGTAGAGATGACCGTGTTAGCCAGGATGGTCTCAATCTCCTGACCTCATGATCCGCCCGTCTCAGCCTCCCAAAGTGCTGGGATTACAGGCATGAGCCACCGCGCCCGGCCAGAATTCTACCAAATATTTAAAGAATTAATACTAATTCTCCTCAGACTGTTCCAAAACACAGAGGAGATACTTCCAAACTGCTTTTACAAGGCCAGCCAGTATTGTCCTGATACCAAAGCCATAAAAGAACACTACAAGGAAAGAAAATTATAGTAAATGATCCCTGATGAATATAGATGTGAAAATCTTCAACAAAATACTAGAACCTGAATTAAACAGCACATTAAAAGGATGATACAGTCCAGGCACAGTGACTCAGGCCTGTAATCCCAGCACTTCGGGAGGCCGAGGCAGGTGGATAACCTGAGGTCAGGAGTTCAAGACCATCCTGACCAATATGGTGAAACCCCGTCTCTACTAAAAATACATAAATCAGACAGGCATGGTGGTGTGTGACTGTAGTCCCAGCTGCTCAGGAGGCTGAGACAGGAGACTTGCTTGAACCCTGGAGGCAGAAGTTGCAGCGAGCTGAGATTACGCCACTGCACTCCAGCCTGGGTGACAGAATGAGAATCCATGTCAAAAAAAAATATATATATATATATATATATATATACACACACACACACACACACACAAATTTGCTTAAGTTACTTGTACATTCTGGATATTAGACTGTTGTCAGATGAATAGATTGCAAAAATTTCCTCCCATTCTTTAAGTTGTCTGTTTACTCTTATGATAGTTTCTTTTGCTATGCAGAAGCTCTTTAGTTTAATTAAATCCCATTTGTCAATTTTTGCTTTGTTTCAATTGCTTTTGGCGATTTCATCATAAAATCTTTGCCCATTAAAAAGTGGGCAAAGTACATGAACAGACACTTCGCAAAGAAAGACATACAGGCGGCCAAGAAACATATGAAACAAAGCTCAACATCATTGATCATTAGAGAAATTCAAATCAAAACTACAATGTGATACTATCTTACGCCAGTCAGAATGATGATTGTTAAAGAGTCAAGAAACAACAGGTGCTGGTGAGATTACGGAGAAATAGGAACACGTTTACACTGTTAGTGGGAATGTAAATTAGTCCAACCATTGTGGGAGACAGTGTGATGATTCCTCAAAGATCTGGAAGCAGAAATGCCATTTGACCCAGCAATCCCATTACTGGGTATATACCCAAAGGAATATAAATCGTTCTATTATAAACATACATGCACGTGTATGTTCATTGCAGTACTATTCACAATAGCAAAGACATGGAATCACCCCAAATGCCCATCAATGATAGACTGGATAAAGAAAATGTGGTACATATACACCATGGAGTACTATGCAGCCATAAAAAGGTATGAGATCATGTCCTTTGCAGAGACATGGATTATGCTGGAAGCCATTATCCTCAGTAAACTAATACAGAAACAGAAAACCAAACACTGAATGTTCTCACTTATAAGTGGGATTTGAACAATGAGAACACATGGACACAGGAAGGGGAACAACACACACTGGGGCCTATTGGGGGAGGGTGGAGGTGGGGAGAGCATTAGGGAAAAGATCTCATGCATGCTGGGCTTAATACCTAGGTGATGGGTTGATAGGTGCAGCAAACCACCATGGCATATGTTTACCTATGTAACAAACTAGCACATCCTGCGCATATACCCCAGAACTTAAAAAAAAAATTAAAAAGGATCACACAGCATGACCAAGTATTATTTAGTTTTGAGATAAAAAGCTGGTTCAACATATGGAAATTACTAAATGTGATACACCATATTCACAGAATAAAAGATAAAAATCACATGATTTTTCCGACAGATGCAAAAAGTTTGACAAAATTCAACACAGCTTTTTGTTATTATTATACTTTAAATTCTGGGATACATGTGCAGAACGTGCAGATTTGTTACATAGGTATACACGTGCCATGGTGGTTTGCTGCACCAATCAACCCGTCATCTACATTAGGAATTTCTCCTAATGCTATCCCTCCCCTAGCCCCCCACCCCCTGACAGGCCCGGGTGTGTGATGTTCCCCTCCCTGTGTCTGTGTGTTCTCATTGCTAAACTCCTATTTATGAGTGAGAACATGTGGTGACTGGTTTTCTGTTCCTGTGTTAGTTTGCTGAGAATGATGGTTTCTCTCAACTAATTAGGTAAACAGGGAATACATGTCAAAATAAATAAAGTCATATATGATAAGCCCACAGCTAACATCATACTCAATGGTGACAAACAGAAAGCTTTTCCTTTAAGATAAGCAATAACACAAAGTTTACCCTTCTTCACACTTCCACACGTCATAGGACTAGAACCCCTAGCCAGGAAAATTAGACAAGAAAAAAAATTAAAATACATCCAATCAGAAAGTAAGAAGTAAAATTATCTCTGTTTGCAGATGACATATAGAAAACCTAAGGACCAAAAAAAAAAAAAAAAACTGTTGGAAATAATACATGAATTCAGTAAAGTTGCAGGATACAAAATCAATATACAAAAATTACTTGCATTTCTATACATTAACAAATTATCCTAAAACAAAATTAATAAAACAATCACATTTACAATAGCATCTAAAACTTCAATACTTGAGAAAAAACATAACTAGGGAAGAGAAAGATTTATGATGAAAAGTATAAGACATTGATAAAAAATAAAGATGACACATGTAAATGTAAAGACATGTTGAGTTCATCATTTGGAATAATTAATATTGACAATATGTTCATATTACCAAAGCAATCTACAGATTCAATACTATCCCCATGAAAATTTCATTTTTTTCAGAAATAGGAAAAACACTTCTAAAATTTACATGACACCATAAAGACCCCAAGTAGACAAAATAATCATGAGCAAGAAGAACAAAACAAAAGTCATCACACTTCATAATTTCAAGCTGTATTACAAAACTGCAGTAATTAAAACAGATGTTATTAGCATAAATGCAGGCATATAGACCAATGGAACAAAATAGAGCACCTAACCTAAACTCACACATATATGGTCGAGTGATCTTCTACAATAGTGGCAAAAATACACAATGGGGAAAAATAGTCCCCTTAACAACTGGCATTGGAAAAAGTGGATATCCACATGCAACAAAATAAAATTGGACTCTTATACCACACACAAAAATTAACTCAAATTGGATTAAAGTTTTAATCATAATACCTGAAATGGCAAAACTCCTAAAAGAAAACATGGAGGAAATACTTTTGACTTTGTTCTTGACAATGTTTTCTTGGATATGCCACCAAAAGTATGGGTAACTAAAGCAAAAATACATAGGTGGGACTACATAAAACTAAAAAGTTTCTTCATAGAAAGGAAAACAATCAACAAAGTAAAGAGACAACTTACAGAATGAAAATAGGAAATACATTTGCAAACCATACATTGGATAAAGGGTTAATATCTGAAATATATAGGGAACTCAAACAACTGAGTAGCAAGAAAATGACCCAATTTAAAAATGGGCAAGAAACCTGAATAGACATTTCTCAAAAGAAGACATACAAATATATAACAGGTGTATTTAAAAATGGTGATTCCTCAAGGATCTAGAACCAGAAATACCATTTGACCCAGCAACCCCATTACTGGGTATATACCCAAAGGATTATAATCATTCTACTATAAAGACATATGCACACGTATGTTTATTGCAGCACTGTTCACAATAGCAAAGACTTGGTACCAACCCAAATGCCCATCAATGATAGACTGGATAAAGAAAATGTGGCACATATACACCATGGAATACTATGTGGCCGTTAAAAAGGGATGAGTTCATGTCCTTTGCAGGGACATGGATGAAGCTGGAAACCATCATTCTCAGCAAACTAACACAGGAACAGAAAACCAAACACTGCATTCTCTCACTCATAAGTGGGAGTTGAACAATGAGAACACATGGACACAGGGAGGGGAACATCATGCGCCAGGGCCTGTTGGTAAGTCGGGGGCTAGGGGAGAGATACCATTAGGAGAAATACCTAATGTAGATGACGGGTTGATGGGTGCAGCAAACCACAATGGCACATACATACCTATGTGACAAACCTGCACATTCTGCACGTGTATTCCAGAATTTAAAGTATAATAAATAAAATAAAATAAAAATGGTCAACACCTCTAATCATCAGAGAAATGCCAATCAAAACCACAATGAGATATCACATCAAATCTGTTAGGAGGGTTATTATCAAAAAAAAAAAAAGATAAAAAGTGTTGGGTGCCCTTGAGCATTTTTGGTGAAAATGTAAATTGATACAGTTATTGTGGAATACGCTATGGAAATTCCTCAAAAAATTAGAAATAAAACTACCAAATGAACAAGTAATCCCATCTTTGGGTACATATCAGAAGGAGAGAGTAGAATGATGTTTGCCAGGACCTGGGGGGGAAGGGGAAATTGGTAGTTGTTGTTCACTGGGTATGAATTTCAGTCCTGCAAGATAAACAAGTTCAAGAGATCTGCTGTACAACATAGTGCCTATAGTTAACAATACTGCATTGTGCACTTAAAAATTTTGTTTAGTGGGTAGATCTCATGTTAAATGTTCTTACCTACCTCTCACCCACCAAAAAGAAGGAAGTAAATTTAAGGATACCTGATAGAATCACTGGAGCAGTCACTAAAAAATAATGCAAAGTGAGATGGTTGAAAGCAATAGATAAATTAAAATGCAATTCTAAAACAATATCTAATTAACCCAAGTTAACACAGGAAAAGAGTAAAAGGAAATAAGAAATTGATTATCCAAATAGAAAATGAATATTAAATGATAGATCTGAGTAAATGATCCAACCATATCAATAATTATATTAAATGTAAATCTGTCAAATACTCCAACTAAAGGATATAAATTATCAATATGGAATAAAAAATGCGAGACCAAAATATATGCTATCTATTTGCACTTTATATTTAAGACAGGTAGGTTGGAAGCAAAAGGGTTGAAAAAAATACTATGCCAGCAATAAGCATAAAAACGCTGAGGAAGCGTAAAGTCAGCAAGATGGTAGAATACCCTTCAGCACTTATCCCCTCTCAGAACATCAATTTGAATAACAATACATACATGAAAATGTCTTTATAAATCCTAAGGAATCCAAATGATAGATTACAGAACCTGGGTGGAGCACAGAAATAAGAAAAGATGCATAGATGAGGGTAGGAAGAAGAGTTTTACATTACTCCATCACCCCTTCCCCATGTCTGTATATTGCAGTCTGGACATACTCTCAATATGCGGGAAGGAGACTAAAGTGAGCACATGACTTCACTGCAGACCCCAGCACCAGGACCACCCCAGTGTTCCTGGGAACCAGGTCAACCCTTACAAACCCAGACTCCAGGCCCTCCCGACTGCCAGGTCATTCCACAGGTACCCAGTCTCCAGAAAGATCTCCACAACCTAGGCTCCAGGCTCACTCCAGTGCCAGACCCACCTCCATGGCCCCAGGCTCCAGGTCCAGTGTTTAGAACTAATAAGCCAATGCAGTAAAGTTGCAGGAAACAAATTCAACAGGCAAAAGCAGTTAATATTTCTATAGAGTGACAACAAACTCTCTGAAAAAGAAATTAAGAAAATAATCCCATTTACAATAGCAAAAAAATAGGTGTAAATTTAAGATGGTGAAATATCTGGACACTGAAAATCATCAAACATTGATGAAAAAATTAAAGAAGACAAAATAAATGGAAATATATCACATGCTCATTATTTGGAAGAATTAACATTTCAAAAATTTCCATACTATTCAAAGTGATCTACAGATTCAATGCAATTCCTATGAAAATTCCAATGCCTTTTTTTGAAGAAATAGAAAAAAAAAAATCCTAAAATCTGTATAAAAGCACAAAAGACCCTGAGTAGCCAAAGCAATCTTGAAGAAGAAGAACAAAACTGGAGTCATCACACTACCTCATTTCAAAATATACCACAAAGCTATAGTAATCAAAACAGAATGGTACTGGCCTAAAAGTAGACAAATAAACCAAAGGAACAGAATAGAGAGATGAGCAACAAATCTACACATTTACAGTCAACTGATCTTTGACAAAGTAGCCAAGAACACACAATGGGGAAAGGATATTCTCTTCAATAAATGGTGCTTGGAAAACTGGACATCCACTTGCAGAAGAATAAAATTGGACACTTATCTTACACCATATGCAAAAATAAACTCAAAATGGAATATAGACTTAAATGTAAGACCCGAAACTGTAATATTCCTAGAAGAAAACATAGGAAAAAATTTTCTTGACAGTGTTCCAGGCAATACTCTCTTGGATATTACCTCAAAAGGACACAACACAAAAGCGAAAATAGACAAATGAGGCTACATGAAATAAAAAAGCTTCTGCATAGCAAATGAAATTATCAGCAGAATAAAAAGATTATGGAATAGAAGATGTTTTTAAACCATATTTCTGAGATGGGGTTAATATTTAAAATATATTAGGAATTTAAACAACTCAATAGCAAGAAAACAAACAACATAATTAAAAATGGGCAAAGGACATTTCTCAAAAAAACACGTACAAATTGATAGGTGTAATAAACTATGTTCAACACCACCAATTATCAGGGAAATGCAAATCAAAACCACTATAAGATATCACCACACCTGTTAGGATGGCAATTATCAAAATGACAAAAATAAGAGTTGGTGAAGGTGTGGAGAAAAGGGCACCCTTGTACACTGTTGATGAGAATGTAAATTGGCAGTTTCATTGTGGAATACAGTATGGAGTTCTCAAAAAGCTAAAAATAGAACTAGTATATGATCTATATGATCCAGTAGTCCCACCTCTGGGTATATAACCAAAGGAAATGAAATCAGGATGTGGAAGAGATGTCTTCATTCTTATGTTCATTTGAGCATTATTAACAATAGCCAAGATATGGAAGCAAACTGAGTGTCCATCAATGGATGAATAAAGAAAATGTGGTATACATATATATAGTGTCCATTTATATATGATTATATATTATATACACATATATGTGTATGTATTGTATATGTATATATGTATACACACACACATATATAATGCCACTATTCAGTTTTTTAAAAAGAAAATCCTCTAGGTTGCAAAAACATGTATGAACCTGGAGGACGTTATGTTAAATGAAATAACCTAGGCACGAAAAGCCAGATACTGCATGATGTCACTTACATGTGGAATCTAAAAAGTCAAACTCACAGAACCAGGCAGAAGGATAGTGGTTGCCAGGATAGGGGTTAGGGGAAATGGGGAGACATTGGTCAAAGGGTACAAAGTTTCAGTTATGCAAGATGAACAAGTTCTGGGGATCTAACGTACGGCATGGTGACTGTAGTTAATAGTACTATATATGTACTCAAAATTAACTGAGAGTAGATTTTAAATATTTTCACCTCAAAAAATTGTAACTATGTGAGCTAATGGATATGTTAATTAGCTTTATTGTGGCAATCATTTCACAATGTATACGTATATCAAAACATCACATTGTGAATTTTTTTTCATTTTAATTACTTTCTTTTTTGTGAGATTTTTTAAATTATACTTTATGTTCTAGGGTACATGTGCACAACGTGCAGGTTTGTTACATATGTATACATGTGCCATGTTGGTGTGCTGCACCCATTAACTCGTCATTTACATTAGGTATATCCCCTAATGCTATCCCTCCCCTGTCCACCCACCCCACAACACACATTGTGAAATTTAAACATACATAATTTTTATCATTTATACCTCAATAAAGCTGGAAAATAAATGAACTAATACACAGAGACTGGGGAGAGGGAGGAGTTACAGGCAAAGAACAGAGGAATTTTAGAGCAGTGAAACTACTCTGTTTAATAGTATAATGGTGGATACATAGCATTACACATTTTTGTCCAAATTCATAGAATGTGCAATATCAAGAGTAAATCCTGTCTGGATACAGTGGCTCACAGCACTTTGGGAGGCTGAAGCTGGTGGGTTGCTTGAGCCCAGGAGTTCAAGACCAGTCTGAGAAACATGGCAAAACCCCGTATCCACAAAAATGAGCCGGGCATGGTGGCCCGTGCCTATAGTCCCAGCTACTTGGGAGGCTGAGTTGGGAGGATTACTTGAGCCTGGGAAGCAGATGCTGCAGTGAGCCGAGATCTTGCCACTGTACTCCAGCCTAGGTGACAGAGCCAGATCCTGTAAACAAGCAAACAAACAAACAAAACCACACAGAGTAAATGTAAATTATGGACTTGAAGTGATAATGATGTGTCAAAGTAGGTTTACCAATTGTAAGGAAAGTATCACTCCGATGGCAGATGTCGATAATAAAGAAAGTTTTGCATGTGAGGAGGCAGAGGGTATGTAGGAACTCTGTACCTTCTGCTCAATATTACTGTGAACCTAAAACTATTCTAAAAAATAAAGATTATTTTTAAAAGTCTGGATTTGCTATATGGATATCAAAGAGAGCAGACTTCGAAACAAAGTCTTAATACTTATTTATTGCTAGATATATGAAAAGAGATTTCATAATAATAAAATATTTAATTCATGAAAACGACAAAATAATCAAATGTGATGAATAACAGAGCTTCAAAATATAAAATGCAAAATTTGACAAAATTGGAGAAAAAATCTGCAGGCTGAAGTGCAAATTTTAGCATGTCTTTCTCAGGAAATGATAGAATAACTGATCAAAAGAAAATAGTAACAGAAACACTACAGTGAGCAACACTCTCAGCAAATTTGAACTTATTGGAATTTATAAAATAGTACACTAACAGCTACAAGATATACATTATTTTTTAGAATTATGGCATATCAAATATGAAAGAATATTACTGGGCCAAAAAGTAATTCTCAAGATTAGTCAAAATACTGAAATCCTACCGCGTATGTTTTCTGACAACAATTCATTGAAATATTTTTTGTCCAAAAGAAAAGAAAGCATAAGTTCACAAAAAGTTTCATACAATACACAATGAAATACTATTCAACCTAAAAAAAATGAGAAAATTCTGTGATTTATGACAACATGAATGAATCTGAAGGACATAATATTATGTGAAATAAGCTGGCCACATAAAGACAAATACTGCCTGATCTCACTTATATGTAAAATCTAAAAATGTCAACCTCATTGAAGCAGAGAGTAGAATGGTGGTTGCCAGAGGCTACAGAGTGAAGGGGGAATAGGAAAAGTGGAGATGTTGGCCAAAGGATACAAAGCTTTAGTTAGAAAGGAAGAATAAGTTTTAGTGATCTATTGCACAACATGATAACCATAGTTAATAATAATGTTTCTATATTTTTTGACTGCTAAAAGTAGATTTTAAAATTCTCACCTCATTAAAAATAAGTAAGTGAGGTGATGAATATGCTAATTCGCTTGATTTTCTAGTTCTACAATGTTTACATATATCAAAATGTCATACTGTACCCCATAAATAAATACAATTATTTGCCAACTTGAGATTTTAAATGGGGAAGTAAAGAAAATAAATGTATGAAAAAATATTTTAAACTAAAAAATGATTATATTGGTCAAATAATAAACACTTAGAAAGTACAAAATTTTTAAAATCCATAATTACACTTATAATTGTACATTAAGTTCATAATTTTATATATACAGTCATCCTCGATATCCATGGGCAGTTGGTTCCAGGACCCATCACAGATACCAAAATCCACAGATGGTCAAGTCTCTGACCTAAAACGGTATACTATTTGTATATAACGTGTGCACATCCTTCCATATACTTTAAGTTATCACTAGTTTATTTGTAATAGCTAATACAATGTGAATGCTATGTAACTAGTTGTTATACTGTATTGCTTAGGGAATAATGACAAGAAAAAATATCTACATGTGCTCAGTACAGACACAACCATCATTTTTGTTTTTCAAATATTTTTGATCTGCAGTTGCTTGAATCCATGGAGGCAGAACCCACAGATGCAGGGCCAACTGTATTTGTACATGAAAATTCAAACAAATCTACAATATAATACCAATATTAATAAGTAATATAGCATAAAAGGTCAATATAAAAAAATCAATTGTGTTTTAGTTATTAGAAACAATGAGTGAAAAATGAAATTCAAAGAACAAGACTAATAACAATAATATCAGAGAGTAAATGGCATAGAAATACATTTAACAAAAGATGCACAATACCGTTATATGGAAAACTTGGAAAACTACACAAATTTCTAAGAAAAATCAAAGAAGACCTAAATAAAGAGATAATACCATGTTTGTGGATTGTAAGACTTAATGTTAAGATATCAATTTTCCCCAAATTTGGCAATAAATTCAACACATAGCAGGATTTTTATAGAAATTTTTTTTCAAAATTAGGATGCTGAGTAAAATTTTTATGTAAATTGATAAATTTATTCTAAACTCCATAAGGCAACACAAAATTCTTAATTAATGTAAAGATATGTTAACTAAGTGTGATATTAGCATAAGAATAGAAAAATAAGTTGAACAAAATATAGAGTCCAGAAATAAACTGACACATATACCATCAATTGATTCTCAATAAAGTCCTCAAAGCAATTCAATTGGAGATAAGAATGTCTGCAATAAATGGTGTTGAAACAACTGGATATTCCTGTGGAGGAAAAAACGAACCTTAACCTTCCCTCACATCATACTCCCAAATTATGTTGACAATGATTACAGATACCATTGTCGAAGCTGGAATTATAAAAAGAAAATAGGACAATGGCTTCAAGACTTTGAGGAAGGCTAAGGTTTCTTAGATAAGCATAAGGGCAATATTCATAAAACAAAAAAAATGATAAATTGGGTCTCAACAAATTTTAAAACCTTTGTTCAACAAAATACACCATTAAGAACGTGTAATAGCAGTCACAGGATGGAAGAAAATATTTTAATACATATATGTGACAAAGACTTCATAACTGGAAAATACAAAGAATTCTACAAAATAATAATAAGGTTAATAAACAACAAAAATTGGCAAACACTGAATGAACTCAAACACTGAAGAGTTCAATAAAGAATATAGATAGCTTAAAAAAACAATAAAAAATTCAGGAAACTTTGGACACACTTTTAGAAACGCATAATGCTCTGGAAAGTCTCAGCAATAGAATCAAACAAGTAGAGGAAAGAAATTCAGAGCTTGAAGAAAAGGTCTTCAAACTAACTCAATCCAACAAAGACAAAGAAAAAAGAGTAAGAAAATATGAACAAAGCCTCCAAGAAGTTTGGGATTATGTTAAATGACCAAACATAAGAATAATCGGTGTTCCTAAGGAAGAAGACAATTCTAAAAGCTTGGAAAACATATTTGGGAGAATAATCAAGGAAAACTTCCCCTGGCCTTACCAGAGACCTAGACATGCATATACAAGAGGCACAAAGAACACCTGGGAAATTCATCCCCAAAAGATCTTCATCTAGGTACACTGTCATCAGGTTATCCAAAGTTAAGATGAAGGAAAAAATCTTTTTTTTTTAGATTTATAATATGATTATATAATTGTTTTATTTATTTTAATCAATTAAAAAATATATAAATGTAATATAAAGGCTAACTGCCTTTTCTTTTTTTAACCTTTTTTTAAAATTTATTTATTTTTTATTATACTTTATGTTCTAGGGTACATGTGCACAACGTGCAGGTTTGTTACATATGTATACATGTGCCATGTTGGTGTGCTGCACCCATTAACTAATCATTTAAATTAGGTATATCTCCGAATGCTATCCCTCCCCCCTTCCCCCACCCCAAAACAGGCCCTGGTGTGTGATGTTCCCCTTCCTGTGTCCAGGTGATCTCATTGTTCAATTTCCACCTATGAGTGAGAACATGCAGTGTTTGGTTTTCTGTTCTTGTGATAGTTTGCTGAGAATGATGGTTTCCAGCTGCATCCATGTCCCTACAAAGGACACAAATTCATCCTTTTTTATGGCTGCATACTATTCCATGGTGTATATGTGCCACATTTTCTTAATCCAGTCTGTCATTGATGGACATTTGGGTTGGTTCCAAGTCTTTGCTATTGTGAACAGTGCCGCAATAAACATACGTGCGCATGTATCTTTATAGCAACATGATTTATAATCCTTTGGGTATATACCCAGTAATGGGATGGCTGGATCAAATGGTATTTCTAGTTCTAAATCCTTGAGGAATCACCACACTGTCTTCCACAATGGTTAAACTAGTTTACAGTCCCACCAACAGTGTAAAAGTGTTCCTATTTCTCCACATCCTCTCCAGCACCTGTTGTTTCCTGACTTTTTAATGATTGCCATTCTAACTGGTGTGAGATGATATCTCATTGTGGTTTTGATTTGCATTTCTCTGATGGCTAGTGATGATGAGCATTTTTTCATGTGTCTGTTGGCTGCATAAATGTCTTCTTTTGAGAAGTGTCTGTTCATATCCTTTCCCCACTTTTTGATGGGGTTGTTTGTTTTTTTCTTGTAAATTTGTTTGAGTTCTTTGTAGGTTCTGGTTATTAGCCCTTTATCAGATGAGTAGATTGCAAAGATTTTCTCCCATTCTGTAGGTTGCCTGTTCACTCTGATGGTAGTTTCTTTTGCTGTGCAGAAGCTCTTTAGTTTAATTAGATCCCATTTGTCAATTTTGGCTTTTGTTGCCATTGTTTTTGGTGTTTTAGACATGAAGTCCTTGCCCATGCCTATGCCCTGAATGGTGTTGTCTAGGTTTTCTTCTAGGGTTTTTATGGTTTTATGTGGAAAAGGCCTTTGACAAAATTCAACAGCCCTTCATGCTAAAAAACTCTCAATAAATTCGGTATTGATGGAACATATCTCAAAATAATAGGAGCTATTTATGACAAATCCACAGCCAATATCCTACTGAATGGGCAAAAACTGGAAGCATTCCCCTTGAAAACTGGCACAAGATAGGGATGCCCTCTCTCACCACTCTATAGTGTTGGAAGTTCTCGCCAGGGCAATCAGGCAAGAGAAAGAAATAAAGGGTATTCAATTAGGAAAAGAGGAACTCAAATTGTCCCTGTTTGCAGATGACATGATTGTATATTTAGAAAACCCCATCATCTCAGCCCAAAATCTCCTTAAGCTGATAAGCAACTTCAGCAAAGTCTCAGGATACAAAATTAATGTGCAAAAATCACTAGCATTCTTATACACCAATAACAGACAAACAGAGAGCCAAATCATGAGTGAACTCCCATTCACAATTGCTTCAAAGAGAATAAAATACCTAGGAATCCAACTTACAAGGGATGTGAAGGACCTCTTCAAGGAGAACTAAAACCACTGCTCAGTAAAAGAGGACACAAACAAATGGAAGAACATTCCATACTTATGGATAGGAAGAATCAATATCGTGAAAATGGCCATACTGTCCAAGGTAATTTATAGATTCAATGCCATCCCCATTAAGCTACCAATGACTTTCTTCACAGAATTGGAAAAAACTACTTTAAAGTTCATATGGAACCATAAAAGAGCCCACATTGCCAAGACAGTCCTAAGCCAAAATAACAAAGCTGGAGGCATCATGCCACCTGACTTCAAACTATACTACAAGGCTACAGTAACCACAACAGCATGGTACTGGTACCAAAACAGAGATACAGACCAATGGAACAAAACAGAACCCTCAGAAAAAAATACCACATGTCTACAACTATCTGATCTTTGACAAACCTGACAAAAACAAGAAATGGAGAAAGGATTCCCTATTTAATAAATGGTGCTGGGAAAACTGGCTAGCCATAAGTAGAAAGCTGAAGCTGGATCCCTTCCTTACACCTTATACAAAAATTAATTCAAGATAGTTTAGAGACTTAAATGTTAGACCTAAAACCAGGAAAAAAATCTTAAGAGTGGTGAGACAGAAGCACCAGGTACCCTATAACGGAAAACCTACCAGATTAACAGCAGACTACTCAGCAGAAACCCTACAAGCTAGAAGAGATTGGGGCCCTATATTCAACCTCCTCAAACAAAACAATATTCAGCCAAGAACTTTGTATCCCGTGAAAGCAAGCCTCATATATGAGGAAACTATACAGTCATTTTCAGAAAAACAAATGCAGAGTGAATTCGCCATTACCAAGCCACCAATACAATAACTTTGAAAAGGAGCTCTAAATCTTGAAATAAATCCTGGAAACACATCAGGACAGAATATCTTTAGAGCATAAAGCACACAAGACCTATAAAAAATTAGAAGTTAAAAAGAAAGAACAAAAAACAAAGTATACAGGCAACAAAGAGCATGATGAATGCAATGGTACCTCACATTTCAATACTAACATTGAATGCAAATGGCCTGAATGTTCCACTTAAAAGATACAAAACTGCAGAATGGATAAGAACTCACCCACCATCTGCTGCCTTCAGGAGACTCGCTTAACATATCAGGACTCATAAAAACTTAAAGTAACGTGGTAGAAAAAGGTATTTCAGGCAAATGGACACCAAAAGCAAGCAGGGGTAGCTATTCTTATGTCAGACAAAACAAACTTTAAAGCAACAGCAGTTAAAAGAGACAAAGAGGGACGTGATATAATGGTAAAAGGCCTTGTCCAACAGTAAAATATCAGAATCCTAAACATATATGTACCTAACACTGGAGCTCCCAAATTTATTTTAAAAAATACTAATAGACCTATGAAATGAGATAGACAGCAACACAATAAAAGTGGGGACCTTTAATACTCTACTGACAGCACTAGACAGGTCATCAAGAGAGAAAGTCAACAAAGAAACAATGGATTGAAACTATACCTTGGAACAAATGGACTTAACAGATATATACAGAACACTTCAACCAACAAAAACAGAATACAGATTCTATTAAATAGCCCATGGAATTTTCTCCAAGATAGACCATATGATAGGCCATAAAATGAGTCTCAATAAATTTAAGAAAATTGAAATTATATCAAGCACTCTCTCATACCACAGTGAATTAAAACTAGAAATTAACTCCAAAAGGAACCCTCAAAACAATGCAAATACATGGAAAATTAAATAAGCTGCTCTTGAATGAGCACTGGGGCATTGGGTCAAAAATGAAATCAAGATGGAAAGTAAAAAATTATTCGAACTGGATGGCAATAATGACACAACCTATCAAAACCTCTGGGATATAGCTAAGGCAGTGCTAAGAGAAAAGTTCACAGCCCTAAACGCATACATCAAAAAGTCTGAAAGAGCACAAACAGACAATCTAAGGTCACGCCTCAAGGAACCAGAGAAAGAAGAACAAACCAAATGCAAACCCAGCAGAAGAAAAGAAATAACCAAGATCAGAGCAGAACTAAATGAAAATGAAACAACAACAACAACCAAAAAAATGTACAAGAGATAAATGAAACAAAAAGCTGGTTCTTTGAAAAGATAAATAAGATTGATAGACCATTAGCAAGATTAACCAAGAAAAGAAGAGAGAGAAATCCAAATAACCTCACTGAGAAATGAAACAGGAGATATTATGACTGATACCACTGAAATACAAAAGATCATTCAAGGCTACTATGAACACCTTTATGCACACAAACCAGAAAACTCAGAAGAGATAAATAAATTCCTGGAAAAATACAACCATCCTAGCTTAAATCAAGAAGAATTAGATACCCAGAACCGACCAACAACAAGCAGCAAGATTGAAATGGTAATTAAAAAATTACCAACAACAAAAAAAAGTCCAGGACCAGATGGATTCACAGCAGAATTCTACCAGGCATTCAAAGAATTGGTACCAATCTTTTTGACACTATTCCACAAGGTAGAGAAATAAGGAACCCTCCCTAATTCATTCTATGAAGCCAGCATCACCCTAATACCAAAACCAGGAAAGGATACAGCCAAAAAAGAAAGCTACAGACTGATATCCTTGATGAATGTAGATGCTAAAATCCTTAACAAAGTACTAGCTAACCGACTACAACAACATATGAAAAACGTAATCCACCATGACCAAGTGGGTTTCATACCAGGGATGCAGGGATGGTTTAACATACACAAGTCAATAAATGGGATTAATCATGTAAACAGAATTAAAAGCAAAAATCATATGATCATTTCAATAGATGCAGAAAAAGCATTTGACAAAATCCAGCATCACTTTATGATGAAAACCCTCAGCAAAACTGGCATACAAGGGAACTACCTTAATGTGACAAAGGCATTTATGACAAACCCACAGCCAACATAATAATGGTGGGGAAAAGTTGAAAGCACTCCCTGCAAAAATAAATAAATAAATAAATAAAATACTTAGGAATATACCTAACAAAGGAGTCAAAAGACCTCTGCAAGGAAAACTACAAAACACTGCTAAAAGAAATCATAGGTGACACAAACAAATGGAAACAGATTCCATGCTCATGGATGGGTAGGATCAATATTGTGAAAATGACCATATTGCCAAAAGCAACCTACAAATTCAACACAATCCCCTTCAAAATACCACCATCGTTCTCCACAGAGTTAGAAAAAACACAATTCTAAAATTCATAAGGAACCAAAAAAGAGCCCTCATAGCCAAAGCAAGACTAAGCAAAAAGAACAAATCTGGAGGCATCACACTGCCTGATTTCAAACTACAATATAAGACTACAGTCACCAAAACAGCGTGGTACTGGTATAAAAATAGGTACATAGATCAATGAAACAGAATAGAGAACCCAAAAATAAATCCCAAATACTTAAGCCAACTGATCTTCAACAAAGCAAACAAAAACATAAAGTGGGGAAAGGACACCCTTTTCAACAAATGGTGCTGGGATAATTGGCTAGCCAAATGTAGGAGAATTAAACTGGATCTTCATCTCTCACCTTATACGAAGATCAACTCAAGATGGATTAAGGATTTAAACCTAAGATCTGAAACTATAAAAATTCTAGAAGATGACATTGGAAAAACCCTTATAGACATTGACTTAGGCAAGGATTTCATGAACAAAAACTCAAAAGCAATTGCAATAAAGAAGATAAATAGCTGGGATCTAATTAAATTAAAGAGATTTTGCATGGCAAAAGGAACAGTCAGCAGAGTAAACAGACAATCCACAGAGTGAGAGAAAATCTTCATGATCTATACATCTTACAAGGACTAATACCCATAATCTACAACGAACTCAAATCAGTAAGAAAAGAAAAAAACAAACAAAACAACAACAACAACAAAACAATCAATCCCATCAAAAAGTGGGCTAAGGACATGAATAGAAAATTCTCAAAAGAAGATACACAAATGGCCAACAAGCATATGAAAAAATGCTCAACATCACTAATGAACAGGGAAATGCAAATCAAAACCACAATGTGATACCACCTTACTCCTGTAAGAATGGCCATAATCAAAGAATCAAAAAACAGTAGATGTTGACGTGGATGCGGCAATCAGGGAACACTTCTACACTGCTAGCGAGAATGTAAACTAGTATAGCCACTATGGAAAACAGTGTGGAAATTCCTTAAAGAACTCAAAGAATAACTACCATTTGATCAAGCAATCCCACTACTGGGTATCTACCTAGAGGAAAAGAAGTCGTTATTCGAAAAAGATACTTGCACACACATGGTTATAGTAGCACAATTCACAATAGCAAAATCGTGGAACCAACCCAAATGCCCATCCATCAACAAGTGGATAAAGAAACTCCAGCATACATATATACAATGGAATACTACTCAGCCATAAAAAGGAATGAATTAACAGTAATGACCTGGATGAGTTTAGAGACTAGTATTCTAAATGAAGTGACTCAGGAATGGAAAACCAAACATCATATGTTCTCACTGATATGTGGGAACTAAGCTATGAGGATGCAAAGGCTTAAGAATTATACAATGGACTTTGGGCACTTGGGGGAAAAAGTGCAGGGGGGCAAGGGATAAAAGACAACAAACATGGTGCAGTGTATACTGCTCAGGTGATGGGTGCACCAGGTTCTCACAAATCTCTATTAAAGAACTTATGTAACCAAATACCACCTGTTCCCCAATAACTTATGGAAAAATAAAATTTTAAAAATAATATATAAAAAGATATACAAATGCCCAACAAACAAGAAGGTACATTACAAGCCATCATATAAAATATAATTAAAACCATAATCAAGTATCACTACACATTCACAAGAAAGGGTAAAAGGTCAAATTACATTCACTGATTGTCAATAGAAAGTGTTGTCAAGGATGTGAAGCAACTGGATCGGTCATATATGAAAGGTGGAAGTTTGAAATAGTGCAACCACTTTAGAAAAGTCTTCGGCAGTTTCTCAAATATACCTACACCTACAATCCAGCAATTCTGCTCATATGTATATAACCAATAGAATGGAAATCATATGTTCACAAAAAAACTTGAACAGCGAAGTTCATAACAACTTTATTCACAATAGCTAAAAATTGGGGGAAAAAACAAAGTCCACAGCATTGTAATCAATAAAAAAACTGTGGTACAATCATACAGGCTTTATTTAGTACTAAAATGAACAAACTACTGATAAATGCAACAACAGGTATGGATCTCAAAACTGTGATGATGAGTGAAAGAAGCAACACAAAAAGGAATATATACCCTATGATTTCATTTATATGAAGTGCAGGAATAGGCAAAATTCACCTATGACATGAGAATGGTCACTTAAAGGATGGGATAGTGACTGGAAAGGGCACAAGGGAACTTTCTGGGGTCATGGAATGTTCTTTACCTTGATCTGGGTGATGGTCACATTAATGTATTCATTTGTCAAAATTAATCTTTTTGTTTAAGATTTGTGGTTTTCATTATATGCAGATTATATCTCAATAAAACACAGAAAAAAAGAGAGGATCACTTGAATATTCTTATAACTATTAAAGAAACTAAAAACTAAACACCTCCCACAGAGAAAATCTAGGCCAAAATGGCTTTGCTGCAATTTCCAGCAATAATCCAAGAAGAAAGTAATTATGATCTAACAAAAATTCTTCCATAGAATAAATCAAGGTATAACACTCCCCCAAATTTTTTTTTTTTTTGAGGCTAGCATAACCTTGAGATCGAAACCTGACAAGGACTGTATGAACAAATAAAATTATACGCCATTCTGACTCATGGCCATGAATGAACAAATCCTTTAAAATGTTCATAAATCATATCCAACAATATATAAACAGCCTAATACATCACGACCTAGCTGGATTTATCCTAGGAAGGCAATTCTGGTTAAAATTTTTTAAATGTAATTCAGCACATTGATATTTTAGAGAACAAAATTTTGATTATATAAAGAGGCAAAAGCAAAAAGTTCTTGATAAAATTTAATATATACCAAAAAATACAAAACAAGGAATACAAGTGAACTTAATATGATACAATGTATCTAGAAATATCTATTCAAAATATTACACTTATCTGTAATATATTAAAATGCTGGCCTTTGAGATTGGGGATGTAACAAAATGGCTGCCATTATCACTAATATTCACCATTATAGTGGAGGTCCTAGACAGTTCAACACATTAATAAGAACATAAGTATGCAAAAAGCAGTGTAAAACTGTCATTTATATAGTATATAATTGAGTACATAAAAATTCTTTAAAAATCTATGGATAAAAGGTTACATTTACAATGGGACTTTAGTAAAATTGCTGGATACAGAAACAATATATGAAAAATAATTTTTTCGTTCTACAAGTGAATAAGAAACATTTAAATCATTCAAAGATCCTAGTTATAATAGCATTAAAAATATCTATTCAAAGGCCGGGTGTGGTGGCTCACATCTGTAATCCCAGCAATTTGGGAGGCCAAGGCGGGTGAATCACCTGAGGTTAGGAGTTCAAGACCAGCCTGATCAACATGGAGAAACCCCGTCTGCACTAAAAATACAAAATTAGCCAGGGTGGTGGCACACGCCTGTTATCCCAGCTACTCGGGAGGCTGAGGCAGGAGAATCGCTTGAACCCGGGAGGCAGAGGTTGCAGTGAGCTGAGATCGTGCCATTGCACTCCAGCCTGGGCAAAAAGAGCAAAACTACATCTCAATATATATATATATATATATATATATATATATATATATATATATATATATATATATATATATATTCAAATAAGCTTCTGAATAAAAGTATGTGAGAGACAACAATCTTCTACAACTACAAAAAACTGGATGATTTACAAAAATCATAATGTTAAAGGTACCAAATAGTCATGGAAATAAAGATTAAATAAATTAAAATTTCAAGGAGAGTGAATCTTTTCCACTATAAGTTGACAATCTTCAACTATTTTTCCCCTTTGGAAAATTTACAAACTCTGAGAACAGGCTGAGGACCAGGCTTATTCAGACAAAGAGCCTCTGCTGGCAGAGAGAAAAAACAGCAAAGCTTTTAACAGTTTGACAAGGCTGGTGTGACAAATACAAAAGTTGATGATACTCAAATGCTCAGCAGATTTTCCCCACTGAACGTTTGCTGACTTCTGGCATAGTTAGGTAAAATACTTGTAAAAAGGTGAAGTGAAATATTCAGCAATCACCCAGTTCTTAGGAAACAAACATGTGCCAGAATTTGAAACTCCAGGAGGCTGCAAATTGTGAATAGCAGACCTGGATTTTCCACAGTCTTTCAGAGATTACAAAATAGAAATCTACCATGCTCTTACATCCTAGGGAAAAGTAGCAAACCAGACGTAGACTGAGTTTTAATAAAACTGTACTTTAGCCCTCATCCTGAACAATTTCTGACTGGATTAAATTAAGCATGCTCACCTTATGTGCCTAAAAGGGGAAAAGTGGAACTCTCTCTAGAATATCTCATCTGAAGCCTCTACAATTTTTTATACATGGTGCGTGACATGCAAGAAAAATATTACTAGATACACAAAGAGGTAAAAAATATGACATGTAAATCAATATAAAAGATGAAAACAGATGCAAAAACACACATGATCTGGATAGTGAAATAATCAGAAAATGACTTTAAAATTAACTATGATTAACATTTTAAAAAGAAGTAAAGGAAAAGTTAAATAAAATATGTGAAAGAACCAAGAACTGTAATGGATAATTTGAATTAATGAAAATAAAAATCAACTGGATATCCTACAATGAAAAAACTAGGAACTCAGTGCATGGGATTAACGGGATATGTGACACAAAAGAACAGCTTTACATAACGCCAAAATTATAGAAAATATTGAAATTGAAGCACAAGAACAAAAATAATTGGGAAAAAAAGATAGAGCATAAGAGATATGTAGGACACAGTTAAAAAAAAAAAACTAACAAATATGGAATGGGAGAAGAGAAAGAATAGGGCAGAAGCAATACCCAAAGAAATAATATTCAAAATGTTTACAAAATTAATAAAAGATATACACCCACAGAATCAAAAAACTCAGTGAATCATAAACAGGATAAGCAAAAAGAAAACCACACCTAGGCACATCATAGTCAAGTTGTTAAAAAAACAGAGACCAAGAAGCAGCTTCTCTGCTCCTTCTGGAATCTCTGCCTGGTTCAGCCCACCTGCCTCCACTCCTGCCTCCAACATGTCCATCAGGGTGACCCAGAAGTCATACAAGGTGTCCACCTCTGGCCCCCCAGGCCTTCAGCAGCTGCTGCTACACGAGTGGGCCTGGTGCCCGCATCAGCTTCTCCAGCTTCTCCCGAGTGGGCAGCAGCAGCTTCTGGGGTGGCCTGGGCAGAGGCTATGGTGGGGCCAGCGGCATGGGAGGCATCACCGCCATCATGGTCAACCAGAGCCTGCTGAGCCCCCTTGACCTGGAGGTGGACCCCAACATCCAGGCCATGCACATGCAGGAGAAGGAGCAGATCAAGACCCTCAGCAAGTTTGTCTCCTTCATCGACAAGGTATGGTTCCTGCAGCAGCAGAACAAGATGCTGGAGACCAAGTGGAGCCTCCTGCAGCAGCAGGAGATGGCTCAGAGCAACATGGACAACCTGTTCGAGAGCTACATCAACAACCTTAGGCAGCAGCTGGAGACTCTGGGCCAGGAGAAGCTGAAGCTGGAGACGGAGCTTGGCAACATTCAGGGGCTGGTGGAGGACTTCAAGAACGAGAATGAGGATGAGATCAATAAGCATACAGAGATGGCGAATGAATTTGTCCTCATCAAGAAATATGTGGATGAAGCTTACATGAACAAGGTAGAGCTGGAGTCTCGCCTGGAGGGGCTGACTGACAAGATCAACTTTCTCAGGCAGCTGTATGAAGAGGAGATCCAGAAGCTGCATTCCCAGATCTCGGATACGTCTGTGGTGCTGTCCATGGACAACAGCCGCTCCCTGGACATGGAAAGCATCATCGCTGAGGTCAAGGTGCAGTACGAGGAGATCGCCAACCGCAGCCTGGCTGAGGCTGAGAGCATGTACCAGGTCAAGTATGAGGAGCTGCAGAGCCTGGCTGGGAAGCCCGGGGATGACCTGCGGCGCACAAAGACTGAGATCTCCGAGATGAACCAGAACATCAGCCGGCTTCAGGCTGAGATTGAGGGCCTCAAAGGCCAGAAGGCTTCCCTGTGGAGGCCGCCATCACAGATGCAGAGGAACATGGGGAGCTGGACGTTAAGGATGCCAACGTCAAGGGATGCCTCCGAGCTAGAGGCCACCCCGCAGCAGGTCAAGCAGGACATGGCGAGGCAGTTGCGTGAGTACCAGGAGCTGATGAACGTCAAGCTGGCCCTGGACATTGAGATGTCACCTACAGGAGGCTGCTGGAGGGCAAGGAGAGCCAGCTAGAGTCTGGGATGCAGAACATGACTATCCATATGAAGACCACCAGCGGTTTTGCAGGTGGTCTGAGCTCGACCTATGGGGGGCCTCACAAACCCTGAGCTCAGCTACGGCCTGGGCTCTGGCCTCTGGCTCTGATGCGGGCTCCAGCTCCTTCAGCTGCACCAGCTCCACCAGGGCCCTGGTTGTGAAGAAGATCTAGACCCGCGATGGGAAGCTGGTGTCCGCGTCCTCTGATGTGCTGCCCAAGTGAACAGCTGCGGCAACCCCTCCCCGCCTGCCCCTCCTGCGACTTGCCCAGAGCCCGGGAGGGAGGCCGCTGTGCAGAGAAGCACAGGGAACAGAAGACACACCTGAGGCTCAGCCCTAGCCCTCAGCCCACCTGTGGGGGAATTTACTGCCTGAGGACCCCCCTTACCCATGCCTCCAGCTACAAAACAATTCAATTGCTTTTTTTTGTCCAAAATAAAACCTCAGCTAGCTCTGCCAAAAAAAAAAAAAAAAAAAAAAGATACAGAATCTTTAAAGCAACCAGAGGAATAAAATACACTACATTTACAAGAACAACTGGAAAATGGAAGGCAGATTTCCCAAAAGAAACAATGTCAGTCAAAAGGTAATGTTACAACATTTTTTAAGTGCTAAAATAAAAATAAGCACACAGAACTACCAACATAGAATTCTACACCCAAAGAAAATATTATTCAACAATGTGGGTGACATAAAGAGGCTTTCATATGAACAAATATTAAAGGAATTCCTCACCAGCAGACCAACACTGAAAGAAAGCAAGACAAAAACAAAGAAAATTCTTCAGTGAAAAGGAAAATTATGCTAGATGGAAACATGAAAATGCAAAAGGGCATGAAGAACGCCAGAGAGAATAAATACATGGGTAAAAGTAAATATATATTTAGATTGCGTAAAACAGTAATTAGAATATTTTGTACGGTCTAAATTATGTGCAAAATGAAATGTGAAGTAAAAATACATGACAAAAATAATGCAGGAGGGTGAAAAAAGGGGTAAGTACTGTTTACAGTTTCTAGCAGCATCAGAGACATAGCACAAATAGTTCGTACTTGACTATAATAAGTCAAAAATTCCTGCTGTAATTTCTAAGGTAGCTACTAAAATAGCGGAAGAAGATATAACTGACAAATTAATAGAAAAAAATTCTAAATAGACACATTGACTACACTAAAAGAAGGCAAGAATGGAAGTAAAAGGGAATATGAAACAAGTGATTCAAATAGAAACTTGATGATTTAGCAGCAAATATATTCTAAATCAAATTATATATCAGTAATTAACTTTAATAAAAATAAGTCAAATATTTACAAGTAAAATATTAAGATGGTCAGAATGGATTTTTAAACCCAAATATATGCTAGTTACAAGAAATATAGTTTAAATATTAATATGCCAAAAGTTTAATATAAAAGGACTGAAACAGAAGTCATGAACCAAAAAGATAGATAATGAAACTGTAATCAGGAAAATCAAGAAGCAATACTAGAGAAGAAGAAAGTTATTTCATAATTATAAAAGGATCAATAAAACAAGAAGCCATTATCATAGTCCTCTGTGGGAAGTGTTAAAGACTTTGTGGACACCTTCGATCTACCTCAAGTCTCAGTCAAGATAACAGCAGAGATTTTTGTGGAAACTGACAAGCTGATTCTAAAATCCATGTAGAAAAGCAAAAAGCTAAAATAGAGGTAATCTTGAAAAAAAAAAGAACACATCTGAAGGACCTGTAAATAAGAACTGTGGTATTAGTGCAAGGATATACTAACTGGAATGGTTATACATATAATGGAATAAAATAAAGAGTTCAGGCAAATATTATCACCCAATTTTTTTTCATAAAGGTGATATTGCAGTTCAGAGGTGAAAGTGTAGTCTTTCAAATAAATAGTGCTATATTAAATGCACATTTATATGAAAAAACTGCAATTATATCACAAAGTCACACCATATGAATTGCAAATTAGTTGAAAAATTTTATGTTAGAAGTAAAATAAATATTTTATAGAAAATATATTTAAGGATAACCTCTTTGTGACTTTGGTATAGGCAAAGTTTAAAAAAAAAAAATAGGACACAAAAAACACTAACCGTTAAAGAAATAAATGGTAACTTAGACCACACTAAAATTAAGATTTGCTCATCAAAAACACCAACAAAAAATGAAAAGGCAATTCACAGGATAGGAGATGACATTAGAAATACATATATCTGGCAGAGAACTTCTACCATGAAAATATAAACATATATACATATATAGATAGATAAAAAGACAACCTATCTAAAAAACAGACAAATGAACATAATGAAAAAGGATATTAAAATATCCAACAAATATTTGAAAAGCTGTTTAACTTCATTCTCATCAGAGATGCAAAGAAGCAAATTAAAACCACAAAGGCATAGTACTATACCACCACCTGAATAGCTACAATGTAGACAAAAAGTATTAAATACCAAATGTTGACAAAAAATGTCTAGATGTGATATCCTGGTAAATGTTTAACAACTGAATCTCTTACAAATGAATATATAAGATCCCTGATTTATGGCTTTTTTCCAGTCTCCATACTGTAAATACACCATAGCCAATTTCAGGCAGCCATCCTGAGATCACTGAATGCAGAATTGAGAAGAGATGCCCACAATTGGTCCTTGAAAGCCAGTATGACCCAGCTCCAGAACACCACTGACATGCAGCAACAATAATTCTCACATATTATTGGTGGGAGTGTAAATTGATACAACTGGTTTAGAAAACTGGCAGTTTCTCCTAAAGTTGAAGACATGCATACCCTTATTACACAGCACTTCTACTCTGGAGTATGTACCCAACAGAAATCCCTACATGTGTTCACCAAAAGACATGTTTGAGGATTCTCATAACATTGTTAATATGTAAAAGCTAAAACCTGGACACTACCCAAATCCCCATCAACAGTTTAAAGGATAAACAAATTGTAATACCATGACATAATGGAGTACTATGCATCATCAGTCAATAAACTACAGCCCACAGGAAAAATGTGACCAGTCCCTTATTTTCTTACAGCCCCTGAGTGAAGAATGTTTGTTACATTTTTAAATGGCTACATTCTTAACAGTTACACAACTACTTACATAAAGTCATCAATTTTGCCTCTTGACCTACAGGGATTGTGCAATTTGCTATCTGGCCCTTTAAGAAAAAAATTTGCTGATCTTTGCTATAAACCAGTGAGAGTGAATGATTTACAACAGTGATCTCAAAGTATGGCCCCTGGATCAGCAGCATTAACAGCACCTGAAAACAGGACTCCCAGGCTCCACTCCAGACATACTGAATCAAAACTCTGGGCTGTGACCCAGCAATTCATGCTTTAACAAGCCCTCTTGGTAATTCTGATGTATGTTAAAGTTTGAGAACCAACGATCTACAACTCTAAACATGAATAAATACCACAAACATAATGTGGAGTGCAAGAACATAGATGCAATAAAGAACATACTATATAATTCCATTTATATAAAATTTAAAAACATGTACAAGTATTCTATTTAAAAATCAAGACAATGGCTACCCATGGAAAGGGACTAGTGACTGGAAGGGAGCATGAGGTGAGTTTTTGCAATATTAAATTGGCTTGCAGATTGCTGCCTTCTGGCTGTGTCCTTACATGGCAGAGGGAGACAGAGAGGAGAGAGGAGGAGGAGAGAGAGAGAGAGAGAAAGAGAGAGAGAGAGAGAGAGAGAGAAAGAGAGAGAGAGAGAGAGAGAGCAAGCACACTTTGGTGTCTCTTCCTCTTTTTACAGGGGCACCAGCCTTTTCAAATGAGGGTCCTACCATTACAATTTCACTTAACCTTTATCACCTCCTCACAGACCCTATCTCCAAATATAGTGACATTGGGGGTTAGGGCTTCAGCATATGAATTTTGAGAGGACACAAGCATTCAGTCCATAATATATTCTAAAGGAAATTGTAAGCATGTTCTTCAGGCAGAAGAAAAGTAATCCCATATGGAAGCTTGGAAATGTAACAACAACAAAAAAATGAAAAGCAACAAAAATGGTAATAATATTAAAGTGTACTGATAATATAAACAATAATGTCTTGCTGGAATACAAGAATGTATGACAAAAATAAATGATAGATCATAGATAAAGCATTCATGAAGCAAGTAAAAGTGTCAATTTATATTAAACTCTTATGAGTTAATGAATTTGTATTTTTATAGCAAACACTAAAATAATAGCAAAAGGTATAAAACCTTCAAGCTAATAGAGTATATATGTACATTTTAGAATGCTTGAATATACTCAATCTATATTCATTCTAAAATAAGGCAAGCAAGAGAAAATAAGAATATAGGCAGGTGGAAAAAATAGAAATCGCTTAATAAGCTGAAAAATTTCAATGCAAATGTATTTGTAATTATAGTAACTATACATAGAATAATGCTCCAATTAACTAAATATTGTCCAACTGGATCCTACCAAGTCTCATCTATATGCTATTTATAGAACACAACTTCAAAACATAAAAGGAAAAGAGTGAAAGTAAATGAATGGGAAAAGAGCAAGCAAACTCTAACCAACACGTGGCTGGTATAGCTATGACAACATCAGATAAGCAAGACTTTAAAGCAAAAAGAATTACCAGAGGGAAAAAAAAATGACAATAGTAAAAATTAAGAATTAAATTTATGAGGAAATATTAACTATTCTAAATTTATGTACTTAATAACATGTTCTCAAAATGCTTAGAGATTTTGTCACCACCAGGCCTGCCTTACAAGAGACCCTGAAGGAAGCCCTAAACATGGAAAGGAACAACCGGTACCAGCCATCACAAAAACATGCCAAAATGTAAAGACCATCGAGGCTAGGAAGAAACTGCATCAACTAACGAGCAAAATAACCAGTTAATATCATAATGGCAGGATCAAGTTCACACATAACAATATTAACCTTAAATGTTAATGGACTAAATGCTCCAATTAAAAGACACAGACTGGCAAACTGGATAAAGAGTCAAGACCCATCAGTCTGCTGTATTCAGGAGACCCATCTCACATGCACAGACATACATAGGCTCAAAATAAAGGGATGGAGGAAGATCTACCAAGCAAATGGAGAACAAAAAAAAGCAGGGGTTGCAATCCTTGTCTCTGATAAAACAGACTTTAAACCATCAAAGATCAAAAGAGAAAAAGAAGGCCATTACATAATGGTAAAGGGATCAATTCAACAGGAAGAGCTAACTATCCTAAATATATATGCACCCAATACAGGAGCACCCAGATTCATAAAGCAAGTCCTTAGAGACTTACAAAGAGACTTAGACTCCCATACAATAATAATGGGAGACTTCAACACTCCGCTGTCAACATTAGACAGATCAACGAGACAGAAAGTTAACAAGGATATCCAGGAATTGAACTCATCTCTGCACCAAGCGGACCTAATAGACATCTATAGAACTCTCCACCCCAAATCAACAGAATATACATTCTTCTCAGCACCACATCGCACTTATTCCAAAATTGACCACATAATTGGAAGTAAAGCACTCCTCAGCAAATGTAAAAGAACAGAAATTATAACAAACTGTCTCTCAGACCACAGTGCAATCAAACTAGAACTCAGGACTAAGAAACACAATCAAAACCGCTCAACTACATGGAAACTGAACAACCTGCTCCTGAATGACTACTGGGTACATAACGAAATGAAAGCGGAAATAAAGATGTTCTTTGAAACCAATGAGAACAAAGATACAACATACCAGAATCTCTGGGACACATTTAAAGCAGTGTGTAGAGGGAAATTTATAGCACTAAATGCCCACAAGAGAAAGCAGGAAAGATCTAAAATTGACACTCTAACATCACAATTAAAAGAACTAGAGAGGCAAGAGCAAACACATTCAAAAGCTAGCAGAAGGCAAGAAATAACTAAGATGAGAGCAGAACTGAAGGAGATAGAGACACAAAAAACCCTCCAAAAATCAATGAATCCAGGAGTTGGTTTTTGAAAAGATCAACAAAATTGACAGACCGCTAGCAAGGCTAATAAAGAAGAAAAGAGAGAGGAATCAAATAGATGCAATAAAAAATGATAAAGGGGATATCACCACTGACCCCACAGAAATACAAACTACCATCAGAGAATACTATAAACGCCTCTACGCAAATCAACTAGAAAATCTAGAAGAAATGGATAATTTCCTGGACACTTACACTCTCCCAAGACTAAACCAGGAAGAAGTTGAATCCCTGAATAGTCCAATAGCAGGCTCTGAAATTGAGGCAATAATTAATAGCCTACCCACCAAAAAAAGTCCAGGACCAGATGGATTCACAGCTGAATTCTACCAGAGGTACAAGGAGGAGCTGGTACCATTCCTTCTGAAACTATTCCAATCAATAGAAAAAGAGGGAATCCTCCCTAACTCATTTTATGAGGCCAACATCATCCTGATACCAAAGCCTGGCAGAGACACAACAAAAAAAGAGAATTTTAGACCAATATCCCTGATAAACATCGATGCAAAAATTCTCAATAAAATACTGGCAAACCGGATTCAGCAGCACATCAAAAAGCTTATCCACCATGATCAAGTGGGCTTCATCCCTGGGATGCAAGGCTGGTTCAACATTCGCAAATCAATAAACGTAATCCAGCATATAAACAGAACCAAAGACAAGAACCACGTGATTGTCTCAATAGATGTAGAAAAGGCTTTTGACAAAATTCAACAGCCCTTCATGCTAAAAACGCTCAATGAATTCGGTATTGATGGAACGTACCTCAAAATAATAAGAGCTATTTATGACAAACCCACAGCTAATATCATACTGAATGGGCAAAAACTGGAAAAATTCCCTTTGAAAACTGGCACAAGACAGGGATGCCCTCTCTCACCACTCCTATTCAACATAGTGTTGGAAGTTCTGGCTAGGGCAATCAGGCAAGAGAAAGAAATCAAGGGTATCCAGTTAGGAAAAGAAGAAGTCAAATTGTCCCTGTTTGCAGATGACATGATTGTATATTTAGAAAACCCCATCGTCTCAGCCCAAAATCTCCTTAAGCTGATAAGCAACTTCAGCAAAGTCTCAGGATACAAAATTAATGTGCAAAAATCACAAGCATTCTTATACACCAGTAACAGACAAGCAGAGAGCCAAATCAGGAATGAACTTCCATTCACAATTGCTTCAAAGAGAATCAAATACCTAGGAATCCAGCTTACAAGGGATGTAAAGGACCTCTTCAAGGAGAACTACAAACCACTGCTCAGTGAAATCAAAGAGGACACAAACAAATGGAAGAACATACCATGCTCATGGATAGGAAGAATCAATATCGTGAAAATGGCCATACTGCCCAAGGTTATTTATAGATTCAATGCCATCCCCATCAAGCTACCAATGAGTTTCTTCACAGAATTGGAAAAAAACTGCTTTAAAGTTCATATGGAACCAAAAAAGAGCCCGCATTGCCAAGACAATCCTAAGTCAAAAGGACAAAGCTGGAGGCGTCATGCTACCTGACTTCAAACTATACTACAAGGCTACAGTAACCAAAACAGCATGGTACTGGTACCAAAACAGAGCTATAGACCAATGGAACAGAACAGAGTCCTCAGAAATAATACCACACATCTACAGCCATCTGATCTTTGACAAACCTGAGAGAAACAAGAAATGGGGAAAGGATTCCCTATTTAATAAATGGTGCTGGGAAAATTGGCTAGCCATAAGTAGAAAGCTGAAACTGGATCCTTTCCTTACCCCTTATACGAAGATTAATTCAAGATGGATTAGAGACTTAAATGTTAGACCTAATACCATAAAAACCCTAGAAGAAAATCTAGGTAGTACCATTCAGGACATAGGCATGGTCAAGGACTTCATGTCTAAAACACCAAAAGCAACGGCAGCAAAAGCCAAAATTGACAAATGGGATCTAATTAAACTAAAGAGCTTTTGCACAGCAAAAGAAACTACCATCAGAGTGAACAGGCAACCTACAGAATGGGAGAAAAGTTTTGCAATCTACTCATCTGACAAAGGCCTAATATCCAGAATCTACAAAGAACTCAAACAAATATACGAGAAAAAAACAAACAACCCCATCAAAAAGTGGGGAAAGGATATGAACAGACATTTCTGAAAAGAAGATATTCATACAGCCAACAGACACATGAAAAAATGCTCATCGTCACTCGCCATCAGAGAAATGCAAATCAAAACCACAATGAGATACCATCTCACACCAGTTAGAATGGCAATCATTAAGAAGTCAGGAAACAACAGGTGTTGGAGAGGATGTGGAGAAATAGGAACACTTTTACACTGTTGGTGGGATTGTAAACTAGTTCAACCATTATGGAAAACAGTATGGCAATTCCTCAAGGATCCTGAACTCGATGTACCATATGACCCAGCCATCCCACTACTGGGTATATACCCAAAGGATCATAAATTATTCTACTACAAAGACACATGCACACGTATGTTTATTGCGGCACTATTCACAATAGCAAAGACTTGGAATCAACCCAAATGTCCATCTGTGACAGACTGGATTAAGAAAATGTGGCACATATACACCATGGAATACTATGCAGCCATAAAAAAGGATGAGTTTGTGTCCTTTGTAGGGACATGGATGCAGCTGGAAACCATCATTCTTAGCAAACTATCACAAGAAGAGAAAACCAAACACCACATGTTCTCACTCATAGGTGGGAACTGAACAATGAGATCACTTGTACTGGGGAAGGGGAACATCACGCACTGGGGCCTATCATGGGGAGGGGGGAGGGGGGAGGAGGGAGGGATTGCATTGGGGAGTTATACATGATATAAATGATGAATTGATGGGTGCTGACGAGTTGATGGGTGCAGCACACCAACATGGCATAAGTATACATATGTAACAAACCTGCACGTTATGCACATGTACCCTAGAACTTAAAGTATAATAATAAAAAAAAAAAAGAAAAAAAGAATGTCAAAAAAAAATATTTAAGGAAAATATTGACAGTAGTAAAAGGAGAAAAAGAAAAACCCAGAAACATGGTAAAATTTAACACACTTTTATCAGTACATGATGGAATAAACACAAACAAGTTAGCAAAGACAAAGAATATGCAAAAGAACATTAAACCAAGTAACTATAGAAAACATATTCTCCAAATACCCACACAACATATAGAGAACTGTCCATTTTGCTGGGCCATAATACAATTATCTACATATTTCAAATGAACAAAACCATAAAATAATTATTTCGCTATAATATAATCACATTAGGAAACAATAATGAAAAAGTAACTAGAAAAGTCCCATTGTTCAGAAGTTAAGCAATATGCTTGTAAATAATCCAAGGAAAATTGAAAATATTATAAACTGAATAACAGTAAAAATACTATTTAGTAAACTTACTATTTATTAAAACTTACAGGATTTGACTTCTACTTCTGAGTAAAATGGAATAGTTCATGGCAGGTCAATATTTCCACTGAAAACAATTAGAAAAAAGATGGATTTCAAAAATTATATATATATTTATAGACACCTAATAACTGTAGAAGTAAGCAAGACTAGAGGGAATACAATTCCAGAATGAGGACAGTCTTTCGGAGGTAAACTGAAGCTCCACAGCTGTCTCTGAGAATATGTCCTGATTCTGAACATGGATCTGAATTTGAGAATTTGAGCTAAGTCTAGGTGGAGAGCTGCTGCTGGTGGACTTTTTGACAGCTACACAGAGCTGAAGTGAAAAAATTTAGATTAGACAGGCCTCAAATAGACAATTTATTTCTCCTTCAAGATATTTGCTAAACTCTAAAGCTAAACTGAAGAGGAAGATAAAGAGCTTAAGCCAAAACTTAAAGCAAAATAGAATTATTTCCACAGTCTCTAGGTGATTAGGAGGCAAAGGTTGGGGGTACAGGATTGGCAGGACTAAGAACAAGTAACAAATGAAAGCATCAGAGGGAGTAGTAAATTAACACCCATATCTTCCAACAACCTTTTGCAGATCTGGAACCTGCTGAAAGATAAGAATCCACACTTGGTCCTTGGCAGAACTTTTGGCAGACGGTAATGACAAAATTGGAGTCTTGAAGGATGCTAAATGCACAGCTGGTCTCTCCCTCAAAAGATTTGCCAAATTCTGAATCTTCACAGGGCAGGAGGCTAAAGAGATAATTCAAAAACCTCTGAATCACACAGGAAAAAAATGCCCATAGTCTCTTAGCGCTGAGGTTACAAAGACCTGCCATGTACTCAAATAAATGTCCTGTGGGGCAAGCCATAGAAACGGTAAATTAGGATTCATTAAACTAAATACCAGCTTCCACCAGCTCAGTCTGTGATTAAAGTATAATATTTAGCTCCCTACCCTATCTGCCTAGCAAAGGAGCTTTGGATAATTACACAAGGCTGAAGTGGCAGAATTTAGATTAGACAGGTCTCAAATAGATGACTATAGACAAATTTTAGATCATGTGAAATCTATAATAGCTGGTGGGGGGAAATCATATGAGATAATAAATATAAAAGTACAATAAATGATATGTATTCAGATATCTTAATTTTTACAAACAAAATGCTGACCAAAAAGACATCAGTTTTGAAGACAGACAGGTCTGTGGATAAACCACATACTCAGAAATAGTTTTTTGACCTTAAAAAAGTTATTTAACCTTCTAGCCTTCAGTTTATGTATTTGTAAATGGAAATAAATAATAGCAAGCAGAGAATATGCTCTCATAAGAATTATGAGATGATACATTTAAAGTAATTAAAACAATCTCTGAAATGTAAAAAACACACAATAATGGTTTCATTATTATTGCTGTCGTCATTACTACTGTGACAAAGAAATAGTAGCTTTTATAATACTTTCCATTTTGCCAAATGCCTTTGCATTTATTATCTCACTTGATTCCTCCCTGCAATTAATATAAATGAACCAAAGATCATGTTCTGCATTTCGAATAATGAATAAACTGAGACTCCCAAAAGAGAAATGACTTGCTCAGAGACAGGCAACAAGGTACTGAAGAACCAGGACTAGAGCCCTCAGCTATTCACACTTGTCCCACTTTGTACAACTCCACATTACCTGCAAACAGGATATGAATCTACTCCACTATGCATCTATGCATATTTAACTCAAATTTTGCCTGCTGCTGAATGGGGTTTAGGAGCATTTTCTCAATATCCAAGGATGACACAAGCATTCAGCTGATTGAGTACTAAGATAAATCTTACACTTCATTTATTCTATCAACTTTCCCCTTCCCTCAATCATGCCATCACATTTCTCCATGTCCAACTTAAAGTCCATGGCATGGTCCATCATTCTAATCACTTCCTTGTGCACACAACACAATAAAATTCCTTGTCTCTATCTCCCTTTATCATACTAAATTAGCAAAACAAAATTCTGGTTAAATCTAATTCAATGCCTACTGTTAAGCTGTGCCTGACTGAGCAGCTGAATATGTGAATGTAACTGGACCAAAAATACATAATCAACCTGGCCTGTCCAAATTCAAGCTGATCTTTGGTGCTGTTCAACAATCCCACCACATGTCCTTTCCATCTATTTTCCCACTCCCCAAGAAGACCATTTCCCACCTACTCTTTACTGAAATCGCCTCACCTCCTTCCCACCCTCCCTCTCAGTTGATATCCTTGCTTTCTATTTCACTAAGAAAATCTAGGCCATCAGAAGAGAATGTCTAAATGCTTCCCACATCTCCTTCCCCACCAGCATCATGCATACATATTATGCCTTCTTTTTAGTGACTATGGATAAACTGTCCTTGCTCTTACCCCTCCACTTGTGAACTGTGTGTCAACTTCTCTGTCCTTTTAAGGATAACACTATACAAATTCTACTCTTTCTCGTGAATCATTATTTCTTTTTACTGGAGAATCCTCATCAGCATTCTGTGATACATCTTATTTTTGAAACCTTTCTCTTACACCCATGTCTTCTCTCAGCTACAATCTCATTTATTTGCTGCCTTTACAGCAACACTATTTTCTATTATTATTATACTTTAAGTTCTAGGGTACATGTGCATAACGTGCAGGTTTGTTACATATGTATATTTGTGCCATGTTGGTGTGCTGCACCCATCAACCCGTCAGCACCCAACAATTCATCATTTATATCATGTATAACTCCCCAATGCAATCCCTCCCCCCTCCCCCCTCCCCATGATAGGCCCCAGTGTGTGATGTTCCCCTTCCCGAGTCCAAGTGATCTCATTGTTCAGTTCCCACCTATGAGTGAGAACATGCGGTGTTTGGTTTTCTCTTCTTGTGATAGTTTGCTAAGAATGATGGTTTCCAGCTGCATCCATGACCCTACAAAGGACGCAAACTCATCCTTTTTTATGGCTGCATAGTATTCCATGGTATATATGTGCCACATTTTCTTAATCCAGTCTGTCACAGATGGACATTTGGGTTGATTCCAAGTCTTTGCTATTGTGAATAGTGCCGCAATAAACATACGTGTGCATGTGTCTTTGTAGTAGAATAATTTATAATCTTTGGGTATATACCCAGTAGTGGGATGGCTGGGTCATATGGTACTTCTAGTTCTAGATCCTTGAGGAATTGCCATACTGTTTTCCATAATGGTTGAACTAGTTTACAATCCCACCAACAGTGTAAAAGTTCCTATTTCTCCACATCCTCTCCAACACCTGTTGTTTCCTGATTTTTTAATGATTGCCATTCTAGCTGGTGTGAGATGGTATCTCATTGTGGTTTTGATTTGCATTTCTCTGATGGTAAGTGATGATGAGCATTTTTTCATGTGTCTGTTGGCTGTATGCATGTCTTCTTTTGAGAAATGTCTGTTCATATCCTTTGCCCACTTTTTGATGGGGTTGTTTGTTTTTTTCTTGTATATTTGTTTGAGTTCTTTGTAGATTCTGGATATTAGGCCTTTGTCAGATGAGTAGATTGCAAAACTTTTCTCCCATTCTGTAGGTTGCCTGTTCACTCTGATGGTAGTTTCTTTTGCTGTGCAGAAGCTCTTTAGTTTAATTAGATCCCATTTGTCAATTTTGGCTTTTGCTGCCGTTGCTTTTGGTGTTTTAGACATGAAGTCCTTGCCCATGCCTATGTCCTGAATGGTACTACCTAGATTTTCTTCTAGGGTTTTTATGGTATTAGGTCTAACATTTCAGTCTCTAATCCATCTTGAATTAATCTTCGTATAAGGGGTAAGGAAAGGATCCAGTTTCAGCTTTCTACTTATGGCTAGCCAATTTTCCCAGCACCATTTATTAAATAGGGAATCCTTTCCCCATTTCTTGTTTCTCTCAGGTTTGTCAAAGATCAGATGGCTGTAGATGTGTGGTATTATTTCTGAGGACTCTGTTCTGTTCCATTGGTCTATAGCTCTGTTTTGGTACCAGTACCATGCTGTTTTGGTTACTGTAGCCTTATAGTATAGTTTGAAGTCAGGTAGCGTGACGCCTCCAGCTTTGTCCTTTTGACTTAGGATTGTCTTGGCAATGCGGGCTCTTTTTTGGTTCCATATGAACTTTAAAGCAGTGTTTTCCAATTCTGTGAAGAAACTCATCGGTAGCTTGATGGGGATGGCATTGAATCTATAAATTACCTTGGGCAGTATGGCCATTTTCACGATATTGATTCTTCCTATCCATGAGCATGGTAGGTTCTTCCATTTGTTTGTGTCCTCTTTGATTTCACTGAGCAGTGGTTTGTATTTCTCCTTGAAGAGGTCCTTGACATCCCTTGTAAGTTGGATTCCTAGGTATTTGATTCTCTTTGAAGCAATTGTGAATGGAAGTTCATTCCTGACTTGGCTCTCTGCTTGTCTGTTACTGGTGTATAAGATGCTTGTGATTTTTGCACATTAATTTTGTATCCTGAGACTTTGCTGAAGTTGCTTATCAGCTTAAGGAGATTTTGGGCTGAGACGACGGGGTTTTCTAAATATACAATCATGTCATCTGCAAACAGGGACAATTTGACTTCTTCTTTTCCTAACTGAATACCCTTGATTTCTTTCTCTTGCCTGATTGCCCTAGCCAGAACTTCCAACACTATGTTGAATAGGAGTGGTGAGAGAGGGCATCCCTGTCTTGTATCAGTTTTCAAAGGGAATTTTTCCAGTTTTTGCCCATTCAGTATGATATTAGCTGTGGGTTTGTCATAAATAGCTCTTATTATTTTGAGGTACGTTCCATCAATACCGAATTCATTGAGCGTTTTTAGCATGAAGGGCTGTTGAATTTTGTCAAAAGCCTTTTCTGCATCTATTGAGATAATCATGTGGTTCTTGTCTTTGGTTCTGTTTATATGCTGGATTATGCTTATTCATTTGCGAATGTTGAACCAGCCTTGCATCCCAGGGATGAAGCCCACTTGATCATGGTGGATAAGCTTTGGATGTGCTGCTGAATCCGGTTTGCCAGTATTTTATTGAGGATTTTTGCATCGATGTTCATCAGGGATATTGGTCTAAAATTCTCTTTTTTTGTTGTGTCTCTGCCAGGCTTTGGTATCAGGATGATGTTGGCCTCATAAAATGAGTTAGGGAGGATTCCCTCTTTTTCTATTGATTGGAATAGTTTCAGAAGGAATGGTACCAGCTCCTCCTTGTACCTCTGGTAGAATTCAGCTGTGAATCCATCTGGTCCTGGACTTTTTTGGTGGGTAGGCTATTAATTGTTGCCTCAATTTCAGAGCCTGCTATTGGTCTATTCAGGGATTCAACTTCTTCCTGGTTTAGTCTTGGGAGAGTGTAAGTGTCCAGGAAATTATCCGTTTCTTGTAGATTTTCTAGTTGATTTGCGTAGAGGTGTTTATAGTATTCTCTGATGGTAGTTTGTATTTCTGTGGGGTCAGTGGTGATATCCCCTTTATCATTTTTTATTGCATCTATTTGATTCCTCTCTCTTTTCTTCTTTATTAGTCTTGCTAGCGGTCTGTCAATTTTGTTGATCTTTTCAAAAAACCAACTCCTGGATTCATTGATTTTTTGGAGGGTTTTTTGTGTCTCTATCTCCTTCAGTTCGGCTCTGATCTTAGTTATTTCTTGACTTCTGCTAGCTTTTGAATGTGTTTGCTCTTGCCTCTCTAGTTCTTTTAATTGTGATGTTAGAGTGTCAATTTTAGATCTTTCCTGCTTTCTCTTGTGGGCATTTAGTGCTATAAATTTCCCTCTACACACTGCTTTAAATGTGTCCCAGAGATTCTGGTATGTTGTATCTTTGTTCTCATTGGTTTCAAAGAACATCTTTTTTTCCGCTTTCATTTCGTTATGTACCCAGTAGTCATTCAGGAGCAGGTTGTTCAGTTTCCATGTAGTTGAGCAGTTTTGATTGAGTTTCTTAGTCCTGAGTTCTAGTTTGATTGCACTGTGGTCTGAGAGACAGTTTGTTATAATTTCTGTTCTTTTACATTTGCTGAGGAGTGCTTTACTTCCAATTATGTGGTCAATTTTGGAATAAGTGCGATGTGGTGCTGAGAAGAATGTATATTCTGTTGATTTGGGGTGGAGAGTTCTATAGATGTCTATTAGGTCCGCTTGGTGCAGAGATGAGTTCAATTCCTGGATATCCTTGTTAACTTTCTGTCTCGTTGATCTGTCTAATGTTGACAGTGGAGTGTTGAAGTCTCCCATTATTATTGTATGGGAGTCTAAGTCTCTTTGTAAGTCTCTAAGGACTTGCTTTATGAATCTGGGTGCTCCTGTATTGGGTGCATATATATTTAGGAGAGTTAGCTCTTCCTGTTGAATTGATCCCTTTACCATTATGTAATGGCCTTCTTTTTCTCTTTTGATCTTTGATGGTTTAAAGTCTGTTTTATCAGAGACTAGGATTGCAACCCCTGCTTTTTTTTGTTCTCCATTTGCTTGGTAGATCTTCCTCCATCCCTTTATTTTGAGCCTATGTATGTCTCTGCATGTGAGATGGGTCTCCTGAATACAGCAGACTGATGGGTCTTGACTCTTTATCCAGTTTGCCAGTCTGTGTCTTTTAATTGGAGCATTTAGTCCATTGACATTTAAGGTTAATATTGTTATGTGTGAACTTGATCCTGCCATTATGATATTAACTGGTTATTTTGCTCGTTAGTTGATGCAGTTTCTTCCTAGCCTCGATGGTCTTTACATTTTGGCATGTGTTTGCAATGGCTGGTACCGGTTGTTCCTTTCCATGTTTAGGCCTTCCTTCAGGGTCTCTTGTAAGGCAGGCCTGGTGGTGACAAAATCTCTAAGCATTTGCTTATCTGTAAAGGATTTTATTTCTCCTTCACTTAGGAAACTTAGTTTGGCTGGATATGAAATTCTGGGTTTAAAATTCTTTTCTTTAAGAACGTTGAATATTGGCCCCCACTCTCTTCTGGCTTCTAGAGTTTCTGCCTAGAGATCTGCTGTTAGTCTGATGGGCTTCCCTTTGTGGGTAACCCGACCTTTCTCTCTGGCTGCCCTTAAGATTTTTTCCTTCATTTCAACTTTGGTGAATCTGGCAATTATGTGTCTTGGAGTTGCCCTTCTGGAGGAGTATCTTTGTGGTGTTCTCTGTATTTCCTGAATTTGAATGTTGGCCTGCCCTACTAGGTTGGGGAAGTTCTCCTGGATGATATCCTAAAGAGTGTTTTCCAACTTGGTTCCATTTTCCCCCTCACTTTCAGGCACCCCAATCAGACGTAGATTTGGTCTTTTTACATAATCCCATACTTCTTGTAGGCTTTGTTCATTTCTTTTTCTTCTTTTTTCTTTTGGTTTCTCTTCTCGCTTCATTTCATTCATTTCATCCTCAATCGCTGATACTCTTTCTTCCAGTTGATCGAGTCGGTTACTGAAGCTTGTGCATTTGTCACGTATTTCTCGTGTCATGGTTTTCATCTCTGTCATTTCGTTTATGATCTTCTCTGCATTAATTAGTCTAGCTGTCAATTCTTCCACTCTTTTTTCAAGATTTTTAGTTTCTTTGCGCTGGGTACGTAATTCCTCCTTTAGCTCTGAGAAATTTGATGGACTGAAGCCTTCTTCTCTCATTTCGTCAAAGTCATTCTCTGACCAGCTTTGATCCGTTGCTGGCGATGGGCTGCGCTCCTTTGCAGGGGGAGATGCACTCTTATTTTTTGTATTTCCAGCTTTTCTGCCCTGCTTCTTCCCCATCTTTGTGGTTTTATCTGTCTCTGGTCTTTGATGATGGTGACGTACTGATGGGGTTTTGGTATAGGTATCCTTCCTGTTTGATAGTTTTCCTTCTGACAGTCAGGACCCTCAGCTATAGGTCTGTTGGAGATTGCTTGAGGTCCACTCCAGACCCTGTTTGCCTGGGTATCAGCAGCAGAGGTTGCAGAAGATAGAATATTGCTGAACAGCGAGTGTACCTGTCTGATTCTTAATTTGGAAGCTTCCTCTCAGGGGTGTACTCCACCCTGTGAGGTGTGGGGTGTCAGACTGCCCCTAGTGGGGGATGTCTCCCAGTTAGGCTACTCAGGGGTCAGTGACCCACTTGAGCAGGCAGTCTGTCCGTTCTCAGATCTCAACCTCCGTGTTGGGAGATCCACTGCTCTCTTCAAAGCTGTCAGACAGAGTCGTTCGCCTCTGCTCACGCCTCTGCTTCTTCCCCTGTTGTTTTTTTAGCTGTGCCCTGCCCCCAGAGGTGGAGTCTACAGAGACAGGCAGGCTTCCTTGAGCTGCTGTGAGCTCCACCCAGTTCGAGCTTCCCAGCGGCTTTGTTTACCTACTTAAGCCTCAGCAATGGCGGGCGCCCCTCCCCCAGCCTCGCTGCTCCCTTGCGGTTAGATCGCCACAGACTGCTGTGTTAGTAATGAGGGAGGCTCCGTGGGCGTGGGACCCTCCCGGCCAGGTGAGGGATGTATTCTTCTGGTGTGCCCGTTTGCTTAAAGCGCGGTATTGGGGTGGGAGTTACCTGATTTTCCAGGTGTTGTGTGTCTCATTTCCCCTGGCTTGGAAAAGGGATTCCCTTCCCCCTTGCACTTCCCAGGTGAGGCGATGCCTCGCCCTGCTTCAGCTCTCACTGGTCAGGCTGCAGCAGCTGACCAGCACTGATTGTCCGGCACTCCCTAGTGAGATGACCCCAGTACCTCAGTTGAAAATGCAGAAATCACCGGTCTTCTGTGTCGCTCGCACTGGGAGTTGGAGACTGGAGCTGTTCCTATTTGGCCATCTTGCTCCGCCCCTACAGCAACACTCTTTAAAAAAGTAATCTAAACCCACTCCCTATCCCCGATTTTTTATATTTTCCAAGTTTTATTGAGGTATGATTAGAAAATTCAAGTTGTATACAGTTAAAGTGTGTATATAATATATAATGAATGCATATAGTATATATCGTGAAATTATTATAACAAGCTAGTTAGCACATTCATTAGCTCACATAGTTCCTGGTTTTTTACTTTATTAGGAGATATGAATGCTTAAGATCTACTGCTTTAACAAATTTTAAGTATACTTATTATTAACTATATTCACCATTCTGTATATCATATTGCCAGAACTTATTAATCTTGTAAGTTAAAGTTTTGACCAAAATCTCCCTACTTCCCCAACTCCACAGCCCCTGGCAACCGGTGTTCTACTGTCTTCTTTGACTGTTTTAGATTCTACATATAAGTATTTCTTTGTCTGACTAGTTTTGCTTAGCATAATGTCCTCCAGGTTCATCCACATTGTCACAAATGTCAGGATTACTTTTTTATGGCTTAATAGCACTCCATTGTCTATATGTGCAACATTTTCTTTATCCATTCATCTGTTGATGGACAGAGATTGCCTCTATATCTTACCTATTGTAAATAATGCTGAAATGGACATAGGGGTGCAGATATTCCTTCAAGATACTTGTTTCATTTCCTTTGGGTATATACCCAGTAGTGGAATTAGTAAATCATATGATCAAGTCTGCTTTTGAAGCTCTGTCTTGAATTTGTCTTTTCTGTCACATTCTTCAGCTGTTTGGTTATTTTTTATGGTTTTTGTTTCTTTATTAAACTTCTTATTTTGCTCATGTATTGTTGTCCTCATTTCATTTAGTGTTCTATCTGCGTTCTTGATATGGTTTGGCTGTGTCCCCACCCAAATCTCATATTGAATTGTAGTTCCCATAATCCCCACGTGTAGTGGGAGAGACCTGGTGAAAGGTAATAGAAACATGGGGGCGGTTTCCCCAGGCTATTCTTGTGATATTGACTAAGTTCTCACGAGGTCTGATGGTTTTATAAGGGGCTTCTCCCTTCATTCAGCTCTCATTCTTCTCCTTCTGGGCATCTTTTTAAAAAAAGGATGTGTTTGCTTCTCCTTCTACAATAATTGTAAGTTTCCTGAGGCCTCCCCAGCCATGCTGAACGGCGAGTCAATTTAACCTCTTTTCTTTTAAATTATCCGGTCTCCCTCATGTCTTTATTAGCAACATGAGAACGAACTAATACAGTAGATTGATACTGCTAGAGTGGCTTACTGCTATAAGGATACCCGAAAATGTGGAAGTGACTTTGGAACTGGTAACAGGCAGAGGTTGGAACAGTTTCAAGGGCTCAGAAGAAGACAAGAAAATGTGGGAAAGTTTGGAACTTCCTAGAGACATGGAGGGCTCAGAAGACAGGAAGATGTGGGAAAGTTTGGAACTTCCTAGTGACTTGTTGAATAGCTTTGACCAAAATGCTGATAGTGGGTATGGACAATGAAGTCCAGGCTGAAGTGGTCTCAGATGGAGATGAGGAACTTGTTGAGACCTGGAGCAAAGGTGACTCTTGTTATGCTTTAGCAAACTGGTGGCATTTTGCCCCTGCCCTAGAGATCTGTGGAGCTTTAAACTTGAGAGAGATGATTTAAGGTATCTGGCATAAGAAGTGTCTTCTTTTTTTATTTTTTTATTTCCATAGGTTTGCAGGGAATAGGTGGTATTTGGTTATACAAGTGAGTTCTTTAGTGGTGATCTGTGAAATTTTGGTGCACGCATCACCCAAGCAGTATACACTGAACCTGCTTTGTAGTAGTTTATTCCTCACCCCCTTCCCACCTTTCTCCCTGAGTTCCCAAAGTCTATTGGGTCATTCTTATGCCCTTGCTTTCTCATAGCTTGGCTCCCACTTATGAGTGAGAACATATGACGCTTGGTTTTCCATTCCTGAGTTACTTCACTTAGGATAATAGTCTCAAATCCCATCCAGGTTGCTGTGAATGCCATTAAGTCATTCCTTTTTAGGGCTGAGTAGCATTCCATCATATATATATACCACAGTTTCTTTATACACTAGTTGATTGACGGACATTTGGGTTGGTTCCTCATTTTTGCAATTGTGAATTGTGCTGCTATAAACATGCATGTGCAAGTATCTTTTTTGTATCATGACTTCTTTTCCTCTAGGTAGATACCCAGTAGCGGAATTGCCAGATTAAATAGTAGTTCTACTTTTAGTTCTCTAAGGAATCTCCACACTGTTTTCCATAGTGGTCATAGTACTTTACATTCCTACCAGCAACGTAGAAGTGTTCGCTGTCCACTGCATCCATGCCAACATCTATCATTTTTTTTTTTTTTCGATTTTTTATTATGGCCATTCTTGCAGGAGTAAGGTGGTATCACTTTGCTGTTTTCATCTACATTTCCCTGATCATTAGTGATGTTGAGCATTTTTTCATATGTTTACTGGCTATTTGTATATTTCCTTTTGAGAATTGTCTATTCATGTCCTTAGACCACTTTTTGATGGCATTGTTTTTTTCTTGCTATTTTTTTTTTTTTTTTGAGTTCCTTGTAGATTCTGGATATTAGTCCTTTGTCAGATGTATAGATTGTGAAGATTTTCTCCCACTCTGTGGATTGTCTGTTTACTCTGCTGACTGTTCCTTTTGCCATGCAAAAGCTCTTTAGTTTAATTAAGTCCCAGCTATTTATCTTTGTTTTTATTGCATTTGCTTTTGGGTTCTTGGTCATGAAATCCTTGACAAAGCCAATGACTAGAAGGATTTTTCTGTTGTTATCTTCTAGAATTTTTAAACTTTCAGGTCTTAGATTGAACACCATGATCCATCTTGAGGTGATTTTTATATAAAGTGAGAGATGAGGATCCAGTTTCATTCTCCTACATGTGGCTTGCCAATTATCCCAGTACCATTTGTTGAATAGGGTGTCCATTCCCCACTTTATCTTTTTGTTTGCTTTGTCGAAGATCAGCTGGCTTAAGTATTTGGGTTTATTTCTGGGTTCTCTATTCTGTTTCATTGGTATGTGCCTATTTTTATACCATTACCATGCTGTTTTGGTCACTATGACCTTATAGTATAGTGTGAAGTCAGATAATGTGATACCTCCAGATTTCAGTGTAATAAAAGCCATCTGTGACAAACCCACAGCCAACATAATACTGAATGGGGAAAAGTTGAAAGCATTCCCTCTGAGAACTGCAGCAAGACAAGTTTGTCCACTCTCACCACTTCTATTCAACATAGTGTTGGGAAATCTTAGCCACAGCAATCAGACTGGAGAAAGAAATAAGGGGCATCCAAATTGGTAAAGAGGAAGTCAAACTGTCGCTGTTTGGTGATGATATGATTCACCTAGAAAACCCTGAAGACTCCTCCAGAAAGCTCCTAGAACTGAAAAAGAACTCAGCAAAGTTTCCGGATACAATATTAATGTACACAAATCAGTAGCTCTTCTATACACCAACAGCGACCACGGTGAGAATCAAATCAAGAACTCAACCCCTTTTACAATAGCTGCAAAAAAATAAAATATTTAAGAATATACCTAACCAAGGAGATGAAAGATCTCTACAAGGAAAACTACAAAACACTGCTGAAAGAAATCATACACAACACACACAAAAAAATGGAAACACTTGTCATGCTCACGGATGGGTAGAATCAATATTGTAAAAATGACCATACTGCCAAAAGCCATCTATAAATTTAATGCAATTCCCATTAAAATACAACCACCATTATTCACAGAACTAGAAAAAAAATCCTAAAATTCATGTGGAACCAAAAATGAGCCCACATAGCCAAAGCAAGACTTGGCAGAAGAAATTTCTAAGCAGCAAAGCATTCAAGAGGAAGCAGAGCATGAAAGTTTGAAAATTTTGCAGCCTGACAATGCAATAGAAAAGAAGAACCCATTTTCTGGGGAGAAATTCAAGCCAGCTGCAGAAATTTGCATAAATAACAAGGAACTGAATGTTAATCACCAAGACAATGAAAAAATATATCTCCAGGGCATTTTAGAGACTTTCATGGCAGCCCCTTTGATCACAGACCCGCTAGGAGGAAAAATGGTTTCCTGGGTCAGGCCCAGTACCCCCTGCTATGTGCAGCCTAGGGACTTGCTGCCCTGTATCCCAGCTGTTTCAGTGTGGCTAAAAGAGTTCAAGGTACAGTTCGGACTGTGGCTTTCTCAGAATGTAAATCCTAAGCCTTGGCAGCTTCCACATGGTGTTGAGCCTATGGGTGCACAGAAGTCAAGAATTGATGTTTGGGAACCTCTGCCTAGATTTCAGAGGATGAAAGGAAACGCCTGGATGTCCAGGCAGAAGTTTGCTGCAGTAGTGGAGCCCTCGTGGAGCACCTCTGCTAGGACAACATGGAAGGGAAATGTGGGGTTGGAGCCCCCACACAGAGTCCCCACTGGGGCACTGCCTATTGGAGCTGTGAGAAGTGGTCTACCGTCCTCTAGACACCAGAATGGTAGATCCACCTACAGCTTGCCCCCATGAACCTAGAAAAGCCACAGGCACTCAACACTAGCCCGTGAAAGCATCTGGGAGGGGGGCTGTACCCTGCAATGCCACAGGGGTGGATCTGCCCATGGCCACGGGAGCCCACCTCTTGCATCAGCATGACCTAGATGTGAGACATGGAGTCACAGGAGATTATTTTGGAGCTTTAAGATTTAATTACTGCCTCATTGGATTTCAAACTGGCATAGGGCCTGTAGCCCTTTGTTTTGGGCAATTTCTCCCATTTGGAATGGGTGTATTTATCCAATGCCTGGACCTCTGTTGTATCTAGGAAGTAACTGACTTGCTTTTGATTTTACAAGCTCATAGTTGGAAGAGACTTGCCTTGTCTCAGATGAGACTTTGGACTTGGACTTTCAACTAATGCTGAAATGAGCTAAGATTTGGGGGACTGTTGGAAAGGCATGATTTTGTTTTTAAATGTGAGGACATGAAATTTGGGAGGGGTTGGGGTGGTATGATATGATTTGGCTGTGTCCCCACCTGAATGTCATCTTGAATTGTAGTTCCCATAATCCCCATGTGTGGTGGGAGGGTCCAAGTGGGAGGTAATTGAACCATAGGGGTGATTTTCGCCATGCTATTCTTGTGATAGTAAGTTCTTGTGAGATCTAATGGTTCTATAAGGGGCTTCCCCCTTTGCTCTGCTCTCATTCTTCTCTGTCCTGATGCTTTGTGAAGAAAGATGTGTTTGCTTGCCCTTCCACCATAATTGTAAGTTTCCTGAGCCTTCCCTAGCCATGCTGAACTGTGAGTCAATTAAACCTATTTTCTTTATAAATTACCCAGTCTCAGGTATTTCTTTATTAGCAGTGTGAGAACAGACTAACACAGTCCTCTTGCCTCCCATTAAGCTTCTGTATGATGATTGTTTCAAATTTTTTTCAGGAAATTTGTAGATGTTCTCATTTATTTGGGATCAGTTACTGGTAATTTAATAGTTCCCTTTGGTGTTGTCATGTTTATTTGATTCTCCATGATTCATGCACATAGCCTTGTGTTGGTATCTGTGCATTTGAAAGAGAAAACACCTCTTCCAGTCTTTACAAACTGGTTTTGGCAGGCAGTGACTTTCTCCTGTTGGGCCCTCAGGCTAATGGGATTTCCTCTAGTATCACAGTTAAGTGTGGTTGGAGCTGGGTCACATGGATGCTGCTGGATCAGTAGTGAAGTCTATGGTTGGTGGGCCTTTTACTTGAGGTTCAGTTGAGCATGAACCTATGTAGTCCCTGGGAAGACAGGACTGCCTCTAGGAAATTGGTCAGTGGGGCTGGTGCTGGAACAAAGGCCTACAATGGATCTGCAGTTGGATCCACAAACAAGAAATCTGTTACCAGGTGCATAAACCAGCGTGGTTTCCACTGCATCCTTTAGAAAGCTCTCACTGGTTCACTGAGCATGTCTGAATTAGTCAGTTCTCACACTGCTAATAAAGACATACCTGAGACTGGGTAATTTATAAAGGAAAGAGGTTTAATAAACTCACAGTTCCACATGACTGGGGAGGCCTCACAATCATGGCTGAAAGCAAATGAGGAGCAAAGTCATATCTTACATGGCAGCAGGCAAGAGAGCTTGTGCAGAAGAACTCCGATTTATAAAGCCATCAGATCTCATGAGACTTATTCACTACCACGAGAACAGTATGGGGGAAACAACCCGCATTATTCAATTATCTCCACCTGGCCCTGCCCTTGACAAGTGGGAATTATTACAATTCAAGGTGAGATTTGGATTGGGACACAGCCAAACCATATCAGTGTCCTTTGGAAGGCAATACTGACCCTGGATTGCAGCTAAGCAGTGCTGGAATTAAGTCATGGGGCTGTTTCAAGGTGCACAGACAGGACCAAGGACTGCAGGCCTGCCTCCATTGGCATGGACATCGTGTCTCTCTCTGGGACCTTGAGAAGACAGGCTATCTCCTGGACAATGGTTGAGAGAGGGAGCAAAGTCTGAAGGTCTTTCTCTGGGGATAAGTTGGATGTGACTCCTCCTGTGTCCCTTAGAAAATAGTACTGGTGGCAGAACCAAGGCTAAATGGGGCTTATGCTGAATCCAAAAGGGGATGAGGCAGTGTCCAGGTTTGTAGCTGGGACCATAATCAGTGAGAAGGTAGGGCACAGGCCTGCTCTCCCAAAACAGTCCCTCCCAGTCTTAGGTTCCACTCAGGTTTCACAAATTCCTACCTCAATCCCAAAGGTCCCACAAAAACACTTTTTTTTTTTTTTTTCCTGTGGATGGCTGACAAATTATTGTTGCTGCAGGGGGTATACTCAAGTGAAAACCTCCTATTCCACCATCTTGCTTCCCAATTTCTATCTTCATATTTCCTGTTGAATTGACTTTACTGATATTTTTATATAGCATACAACTTAACTCCACCTTTGCTGAATTATTTGCCAAATCCAAATCCTATGGATAATTCATGTGACTTTTCAGCAACATTTGATAGAAGTAACCACTCATTCCTTCTCGAAAGATTTTATTTATTTGGATTCCTGGATACCACACTCTCCCTTTTTTATTTTTCTCCTATCCCCTGGCTGCTCATCATTAGTCTTCTTTGCTGGCCATTTATTGCTCTGCCTCAAGTGTTGGAAAGCCCTAGAGCTTAGTACTTAAACCTTACCTCTTTTCTCTATGCTCACTCCTTAAATGATATCCAGGCTCTTCACTGTACTAATGTTAATATGCTGATGACTCTAGAATTTCTATTTGCAGATCAGATCTCTTCCTTAATGTGAACCTCAAACTTAACATATCCAAGACCAAACCCCAGATTTTTACCTCTTAATCTGTTCTTCCTATATTCTTCATAATCTCATTAAATGGTAATTACAGCCTTTCCATTATGGATGCCACAAATAACTTGAGAGTTATCTTTACTTCACTCTTTTTCTCACACCCTATATCCAATCCATGGACAAATATTGGCTGTATTTCAAATAACATTCATAATCTGGCCACCTCCATTTACACTGCTACCACTCTAGTTACACACCCCTATCTTCAGCTTGGCCTATTGTAATAGCCCCATAGATTCCTGCTTCCATCTTTGAACCCCTACTGCCTATTCTTTACAGTGCAACCAGAGTCAGCCTTTCAAAACACATGTAATATTGTGTCACTCATTTGTTAAAATTTTTACAATAGCTTGCTAAATCAGTCTGAGTGAAATCCAAAGTCTTCATTTTGGCATACAGAACGCAAAATAACTTTTTGAACTTTAACTCCTACTGCTGTTTTTCTACATAATTTCACTTAACTCCTTGATATTCCCAAATATATCAAGTATGTTCCTACCTCTGCCTGGAATATTCTCTCGGTGCACGGTTCTCTCCCTTCTTCCAAGTATCTATTCAAATGTAACCTTAATAGAAAGGACTTCACTATCTTACTAAATGAAACATTAGCAACTCTCAACCCCCCTACGCCTTCCCCTTTAATTCGTTGTTTTTTTCTTCATCACACTTATCAGATCAACTTTTTGTTTATTTTCTATCCCCCTACCAGAATATCTTCATGAGGATAAACAGTTTGCCAGATTTTCATACTGTTTTGTCTCCAGCAAATAGAACAGCTCTTGGTACACAAAAAGTTCACAATGAATATTTAATACATCTGCAAAGTCACTTTTGACATGTAAGGTAAAATATTCACAGATTCATATGATTAGGACATGGACATATTTTGAGGGACATTATTCAGCCTACTATAAGATTAAAGAACAACTTAAGTAAAATAGGTAACATTTATATAGTGCTTACTATGTATAAGACCATCATTCTGAGCATTTTACAAATGATTATCTTAGTGAATTCTCACAAACCACACTAATTGATTGTTACTATTGTTATCTCCATTTTACAGCTATTTAGCAAGGATCTTTTTTTCTTTCCAGGGCAGCAGTGTATCAAACAAGAGTTTGGGTTGGGTAATCAGTAGGATATTTTTCAAATCTAACTTCCAGGGTTTTGATATTTTACTGGACTAATTTAGTTCACAAGGAGGGCAAAAAGCAGTTCTGCTACTCTTACTGGCACAAAATTCAAAATGATCTAGAATAAAACTTTCTCTCTGAAAACTGTTCATACCTGTCACTACCATCCAACCCTCTGTCATGAGGCTCCACCTTAATGCAAGAATTCACCACCACCCACTGAAACTCTCATATGCTTTTGGCTTATCTCTGCAGACAGTAAAGTTCATCAAATATTCCTTTTGCTCTCCTACATTTTTCAGCCCCCATAATGGTAGGCAGCATCATACTACTAGTTCTGGCTCATTCAGTGTGTGTGAAAGGAGCATGAGCCACTTCTTGGCTGAGGCAGTGAAAATCCACTATTTCCTTTCTTCTACCATGAGAAAATAAGATGCCCTCAGCCTGTGTCCCTGAGGCTCTGGAACAGAGCTCCTCATGCCAACCAGACTTAGAAAGGTACTGAAAGAAAGAAAGAAAGAAAGAAAGAAAGAAAGAAAGAAAGAAAGAAAGAAAGAAAGAAAGAAAGAAAGAAAGAAAGAAAGAAAGAAAGAAAGGAAGGTTAGTTTTGTTTGGACATCAAGATGGGGCAGGGGAAATCTGCTACCACAGCATTGTCTAGACAAACCTGACTAACATATTTTCACTGACAGGTATCTCCAAATAATTTGCTAAGCAGCTCAGACTGAGTTTAGTCTCTCTACTGTCAATAAGATATGAATAGTATCTGTCTGAGTAAGGTAAAAAGAAAGCTACCTGGAGAACCATTTATTCTATAAGAAAAGAACAGGAAATTTTGTTGTGCTGATCTCCTTGGAAAGAGCAATATGGTGCCTGACCATATCTCCTACTGAGACCAGATGCTCAGATATGATTAGCGTTCAATGTCTTCTCAAATTGCTATAAATGAAGGTGATTTATAGGTCTAGAATTGATTTTGTATAGTTAACACAGCTGATTTTTGTTTGTCTGTTTTCCTTATATTTTTTCAACTGAGCATTTTTTGAGAACACATTACGGGAGACAATTCAGTTGAAAGTCATAGTCCATTTCACGGAGTTGATGGTCTAATGGGGAAGTAAAAATGTACTCACCTAAATATGATACAAGGCAGAATCAAGTCAGTGCCTGTTATGGATGGGAATTCTCTGATAGAGTCTATGATTCAAGACAACTGGGTCATAATAAGGAAAGGATCAAAGATGAGTGTCATTGTTTGACTCCCCACCACCCAGCCCTGCACTTCCTCCACCACCAACAGAATAATCTCAGGCCTTAAAACCTGGATATTACATTTATTTGCATAAGATTCTTAGAATGAGATAACTAGTATTTTGCTCCCCATTAAATTTTAAACATTTTAAAACATTTTTTCACGTACTTTTCTCTGTTTTCATATTAAAATAACTTTGAAGAGTTGTAGTCAAAGTATATCCTATAGAAAAACAATATGCAATACCCGTAGCAAAAACTTGAGGGACTAAAACACATATGCAATAGTGATAAATTTGGTTAAACCCATATCATCTAAGAATTGTTACAAATTTGTCATAAGGATGGATGACAATCTGGTCCTAAAGCTGAGAGTATGAAACTTTCTACAGAGGCTACCAGAATAACCTGGCATGCCCTAAACATACTACCAGTGTTAAACTATGCTATCCATGCCTGCTCTGGCCCTGCGGACAGCTGTGAGAGGAATGCTGCTTCAGCCATCTTTGTAGTAGGATTAAGTTGGCTGACCCATCTTCTATAGTAAAGTCAAACATGGATAGAAGTTTAGTACTAGAAAGTGAGTCCCAAGTTGAGGAGGGGGACAGCTGAGCATAAGGTACCAGCTCTACATTTCCCTGACTCTCACTTTTCTCTCAGTGAATGCAATTTACTCAGGGAAGTGGTTAAGTGCATAGACTCTGGAGCCAAAGTTGGTTGGGTTGAACTCCCAGTTTTATCACTTTCCAGCTCTCTGACCTCACAAAAGTCATTGAACTCCTCTGTAACATTCTAACAAACCTCAATTTAACATTTTTATCTAACAAACTATTTCACATTTTGTCCACTTAGCATAACTGATACATATTGGATTGTTTTCAAAGAAAAAAATATTTTTCTAAATACTAAGAGAGAAAAAAAGAAGCAAACACAAGAAGTGCAAAAGACAAAAAGGATACACAGCTCAGTTATATAAGGCCCACCTACTCCATCTGCTGCCTTGCTGTGAAAAGCTGACAGGACCTTGCAACACTTTGCCTTGATTCCTTCTTTACTGTATCATTACTGTGCTATTTTGTTATCACTGAAAAGATGTCAAATTCCAACTACTACCCAAAGTTCTCCCCCTGAGCAAGCTAATACCATCTGTGATATGAGAGAGAGAGAGACAGAGAGAAAGAGAATGAAAAAGAAATTGATTCCCCCTATGTTGATTATACATTAAGATCCTCCCACTCCTCAAATCTGGCATTCTGATCTTTAAACTGACAAATACACTTCTCTCCCCTTGGTGAATGACCTCACAGGTGATATTCAGCACCTTCATAAAGGCTGTATTCCTATGCCAAATATAGATAGAACATTACCATAATACAGCATCCATATGCCTAGATGTACACATATTTAGAGAGAATAACAGGGCAGATGTGGATGGAAAGGGAATTTCATCATACATAGTGCTTCTCAAACTATAGTTTTAGAATTATCTATAGTAGAATCTCTTGTTAATGGAAATTTCTGTGTTCCACAAGAGACTTCTGTATCAGTATTGGGGTGGGATCAACAAATCTGCACTTTTAAAACAGACTAGGTGATTCTGATGTACTGAAAGTTTGAGAGTCCTTGTAATAAAGGCTTGGGCAAGGTTAGATTATTAAATTCAAATTATGTTAACATCAAACTCCCATTATGTGCCATGAACAATGCTATATGCTTTATGTAGGAGAACTCCTACAAATCTCACACCAGCCCTGTTAAAAATGTCCCATTTTGCTTACACTGAAATAGAGGCACATGGAAATAAAGTAACTCCCCAAGACTATTACAGCTACTAGAAGCATAGCTATTAAAAGTGGAGATAATGAAGGACAATGTGCTAGTCTCAAAGAGAAGTATTGGAGGAATTGAGTTAGGGAAGAATTGAGAAGCGGTTAAGTGCATAGACTCTGGGGCGAAAACTGGTTGGGATGAACTCCCAGTTTTATCACTTTCTAGTTCTCTGACCTCACAAAAGTCATTGAACTCCTCTGTACCCCAGATTTCTCAACTATAAAATGGAAATGAGACTGTCTCAGTCTGTTTTCTGTTGCTTATAACACAATACCTGAAACTGGGTAATTTATAAAGAAAAGCAGTTTATTTTTATTCATGGTTCTGTAGGTGGGGAAGTTCAAGGGGATGGCCCTGGCTTGTGGGGAGGATCTCTGGGCTGCATCATAATATGGTGGAGAAGGTCAAAGGGGAAGTGGACATGTGTGAAGAGACAAAACCCAAGGGGTATCCTGACTTTATAACAAACTCGCTTCTCATGGGAGCTAATACATTTTTGGGAGAACTAATCTAGTCATGCCAGAATAAGAACTCATTCACTATCATAAAAAAGGCACCAAGCCATTCATGAGGGATCCACCCCTATGACTCAAACACCTACCACTAGGCCCCACATCCCATCACCGCCACACTGGGGATCAAATTTCAACATAATATTTTGTGGAGACAAACAAATCATATCCAAACCATAGCATTCTCCTCCTAGCCCTTCAAAACTCATGTTCTTCTTACATACGAAATACAATCATTCCATCTCAAATAGTCTCAAGTCTTCTGCATCTGCGCAAAAGTCCAAAGTCCAAAGTCTCATCTGAGACTCTAGGCAAGCTCCTTTCAGCTAGAAGCCTGTAAAGTAAAAACAAGTTATTTACTTCCAGGATACCATGGTGGAACACACATTTGGTAAACATTCCCATTTCAAAAGGGAGAAATAAGCCAAAAGAAAGGAATGACAAGCCCCAAGAAAGTCTGAAACCCAGCAGGGCAGACATTAAATCTTAGTGTTCCAGTATAGTGTTTCACACTATGTGCTACCTCTTGGGCACACTGATGTGAGGAGTGGGCTCCCAAGGTCTTGGGTAGCCTTGCTCCCATGGCTTTCCTGGGCACACCTCACATGGCTACTGTTACAGGTTGGAGTTGAATGCCTGCAGTTTTTCCAGGTTGGCATTCCACACGAGTAGTTCTACAATTCTGCAGTCCCAGTGGTAGCACCATCCCTGTGGCTCCACTAGGCATTGCCCTGGTGGAGGTGGCTCTGCCTCTGCAGCTTTGGCAGCTCTGTCCCTGCAACTGGTTTCCATCTGGTTTCTTAGGCTTTCCAATACATCCTCTAAAATGTGGGTGGAAGCTGCCAAGTGTCCACAGCTCTAGACCAAAATTTACTTTGTAGGTTTAAATGCATTAATATAGGTAAGTTACTTAAAACAGTACTCTCAGCACATAGTAAGCTCTATATAAAAGGCAGCTGTTATTGTTATTATTTTATTGCTTTGATTATAATTGTATACATTAGACTCAGATCTCCTTTAGCAGAAATTGATATACCCAAAGAACTGTTCTTGTACTATTCCACCACCTGCCTCCCTAAGGTACTGCTCACCATCAGTATATACATCTTGGAGTCCCTGAAAATTTAAGGAAGTGGACACTCCAGTTCTCTGCCATGGTAGACTCTGTCCTCACAGTTCTGTTACAGTGGCTGCTGTGTCCACCATTAGAACCATTCCACTATATTTGTACATTGAAGAGTTCAGACAAATTATAAGTAACTTAGCAGGGTTGAGAGGTAACATATGAACCTGCTAAGTCTTTGAAAAACAGCCAACTGAAACTTAGATAAGAGCAAAGTTCCAAGGAAACAGAAAACCTTTTGAGGAAATTTCAGAACACAGATTATCACAGTATGTGACACTTGGGAGAGGCTCTAGCACCAATTTATCTCACAGTGACTGAATCCTGAGAAAATGGCACCAACTTAAGGCCTGTCAGCTTTGCTATAACTAAAACAGGTTTGTTTGCTAAAAGCAGTGGCAGACTTTGGTGCTCTGGGCTTCACTAAACTACATACTATAGATACCATATAAGCAAACACCTGCACAATGGATCAGTGGGAAAGAGGAGAAAGGGTACCATAAGCAAAACACAGTTATATTTGTCTTCTCCTCCTCCCTACCCCAGGAGAGGAGAGTTGGAGAATAGCCCGTGATATAAGTCATATCTCTATGCTTCTTTTTCTCAGTGGCAGAGGGTGGTACTAGACACCATGAAGGAGCTGGGGCAGCAGTGAAGAGGAAGATTGGCCAGAAAATACAGTGCCTGTTTTTCTCTACAGAACTAAAGCAGGACACACATATGCCCCATGCTGCTAACTCAGCTGTTCAAACGATATGAAACTTCATAATTCAAATAAGAATTTTTACAACATCAAGGACTAGTTCCATCAAATCCAAACACGCATACTCCAAGTAACTGCTGCCGGATAAGGAGCTGTTCTTCTTGGAAGAATCTTTAAGTAATGACTATTTGCTCTCTTTTGTCACTTAGGTTATAAATTTTAGAATTGTCATATTCTAGAGCTGGAAAGATTGTGCTTCTCAGTGGTCAAATAAGATGAGAGAAGACTAACTGTATTAGTCCATTCTCACACTGCTGATAAATACAAACCTGAGATTTAGTAATTTATAAAGAAAAAGAAGTCTAATGGACTCACAGTTCCATGTGGCTGGGGAGGCCTCACAATCATGGTGGAAGGTGAAAGGCGTGTGAAAGGAAGGTGAAAGGAGGTAGACAAGAAAGAAAATGAGAGCAAAGAGGGGGAAATCCCTTATAAAACTATCAGATCTTGCAGAAAATCATTCACTATCACAAGAACAGCATGGAGGTAACCACTCCCATGATTCAATTACCTCCCACCAGGTCCCTTCCATGACACATGGGAATTCTAGGAACTACAGTTCAAGATGAGATTTGGGAGGAGAAACAGCCAAACCATATCATTCTGCCCCCGGCCCCTCACAAATCTCATGTCCTCACATTTCAAAACACAGTCATGCCTTCCCAACAGTCCCCCAAAGTCTTAACTCATTCCAGCACGAACTCAAATGTCCAAGTCCAAAGTCTCATCTGACACAAGTCCCTTCCACCTATGAGCCTGTAAAATTGAAAGTTAGTTACTTCCTAGATACAATGGGGGTACAGGCATTTGATAAATATACCCATTCCAAATGGGAGAAATTGGCCAAAACAAAGGGGCTACAGGCCCCATGAAAGTCTGAAATTCAATAGGGCATTTATTAAACCTTAAAGTTCCAAAATGACCTCCTTTGACTCCATGAATCACATCCAGATCACGCTGATGCAAGAGGTGGGCTCCCACAGCCTTGGGAAGCTTTGCCCCTGTGGCTTTGCAGGGTACTGCCCCTCTCCTGGTTGCTTTCTTGGCTGGCATTGAGTGTCTGTGACTTTTCCAGGCACATGATGCAAACTGTAGGTGGAACTACCATTCTGGGGTCTGGAGGACAGTAGCCCTCTTCTCACAGGTCCACTAAGCAGTGCCCCATTGGGGACTCTGTATTGAGGCTCTGACCTCACATTTCCCTTCCACACTACTCTAGCAGAGATTCTCCATGAGGGTCCTGCCTCTGCAGCAAACTTCTGCCTGGACATCCAGGCATTTCCATACATCCTCTGAAATGTAGGCGGAGGTTCCCAAACCATAACTATTGACTTCTGTGCACCCACAGGCCAAACACCACATGTAAACTGCCAAAGTTTGGGGCTTGCACCATCTGAAGCAATGGCCTGAGCTGTATGTTGGCCCCTTTTAGCCATGGCTGGAAATGAAGCATCTGGGATGCAGGGCACCATCTCCTGAGGCTGCACAGAGCAGGAGGCCCCAGGGCCCAGCACAGAAAACCATTTTTCCCTCCTAGGCCTCCAGACCTGTGATAGGAGAGGCTGCTGTGAAGGTCTATGACATGCCCTGGAGACATTTTCCCCACTGTTTTGGTGATTAGCATTTGGCTCCTCATTCATTATGCAAATTTCTGCAGCAGGCTTGACTTTCTCCCCAGAAAATGGGTTTCTTTTCTATTGCATTGTCAGGCTGCAAATTTTCCAAACTTTTATGCTCTGTCACCTCTTGAATGGCTTACTGCTTAGCAATTTCTTCCACCAGGTACCCCAAATCATCTCTCTCAAGTTCAAAGATCCGCAGATCTCTAGGGAAGGGGCAAAATGCCTCCAGTCTCTTTGCATAGCAAGAGTAACCTTTACTCCAGTTCCCAGTAAGTTCCTCATTTCCATCTGAAACCACCTAAGCCTGGATATTATTGTCCATATCACTGTTCACATTTTGGCCAAAGCCATTCAACAAGTCTCTAGGAAACTCCAAACTTTCCCACATCTTCCTGTCTTCTGAGCCCACCCAGTCTCTAGAAAGTTCCAAATTTTCCCACATTTTCCTGTCTTCTTCTGAGCCCTCCAAACTGTTCCAACCTCTGCCTATTACCCAGTTCCAAAATAGCTTCCACATTTTCAGGTATCTTTACAGCATTGCCCCACTCCTGGTACCAATTTACTGTATTAGTCCATTTTCACACTGCTGATAAAGACATACCTGAGACTGGGTAATTTATAAGGAAAAAGAGGTTTAATGGACTCACAGTTCCAAGTGGCTGGGGAGGCTTCACAAACATGATAGAAAGTGAAAGGCATGTCCTATATCATGGCACGCAAGAAAGAAAATGAGAGCAAAGTGGGGGAGAACCCCTTATAAAACCATCGGATCTCATGAGAACTCACTCACTATCATGAGAATCGCATAAATGTAACTGCCCCCATGATTCAATTACCTCCCACCAGGTCCATCCCACAATGGGGGTTACAATTCAAGATGAGATTTGGATGGGGACACAGCCAAACCATATCACTAACCATGGGCTAAGAAGCAAGGGGTGCTCAATAAATATTTATAGATTTAAACTAAAGTGAATTACAGTGGGTTATCAATCTTAGAAACATGACTTTTGATAATTAATGAGATGTGATTATACCACATTAAGACTTGATTTTCTTGTTTGGATACTAAATTGGCTTCCCTTCCATCTCCTATTTGCAATAATTCTTCCAAGGATATAGACAAGAGCTCAAACATAATATCATAAAGTTATTTTAGTGTTCTGGGATGCAATTTACCTGTCATACAAACTGAATTCATTTATTTGTTTGTTGTCCAAACTCTTTTGGAATATAATTTCTTCTCTTCAAAGTTTATTCTCATATATTGCAATGACAGCACTACTGGCATTTGAGGTGGGGCAATTCTCTTATAAGACTTTAGTACATCTGTCTCCTACCCATTAAATACCAGCAGCATGCTCCCCTCTGCCAGTTATTGTGTAACCAAAGAATCCATACACCCAATACCAAATGTCCCCTCATGGGATAGTACCTCTTCTAGTTATGAACCAATCTATCATTTCCAATTTGATGGCCCTTCTCCTTGTTGGAAAACATGGACATAAAAAAGAGCTGAGTAGCTCTGCTTTCTGTCTGATATCTGTTAACTTTAAACCACCTGCTCCAAACTGGGTGACAGGTAAAGGTGAGCTCATAGATAATTTAAATACAGTGAATGGAGGGTGTGGAGAGTAATGAACATACATAAAAGAGATGACATTCAGGCATTTAGACATGGCAAAATAATGGAGAGATGGGGATCAGGAGCCATTCATTAAACAAATATTTTAGTTCCTAATGTGTGCCATGTATTTGCTGTTACAAACAGGAATGAACAAAACAGACAAAACTTTTTATCATCATGGAGCTTATATTATTATTGGGGAAAGACTGACAATAAACATGCAACTCATATACCCGATGGTATAAAATGCTGTGGAAAATGGCCAGAGAAGACCTCTCTGTAATTATGACATTAAGGCAAGTAAAAGTTAGGAGGAGGTTACAATATCGCATGTGATGATGGTGGTGTAGTCTTGTGTGAAAGCAAGGGAGGTGGTATAATTCCAAAGGAAGCTGACAGACGTTGCCGAAATTTGGGGTATGTGAGGGAGGCATAAATTATTACTGCAGGGTTAGTGGTTTTATACACTGGGGCAAAAAATGTGAGAGTGGTATGACATTTACTGAGCTGGAGGAGAAGGTTTATTGCTGATGGGGTTTTGGTTTTCGTTATAGGAGAAGATAGGCACTCACGAGTTTGATTTGGGCCATCCATCTGAGTGGAGATGCTGAATAAGCAGCTGGAAATAAATCAGTTAGAAAAGAAGTTAAGGCTGGAGATATGACCGTTGTTACCATATAGATCATATTTATAGTCATTGAGAAGATTCCCTAGGGAAAGAAGGGAAGAGCTTAGGACTGAGCCTGAGGGCGTCCCCCAATGTTTTGTAGGCAGGAAAGGAAAGGAGTGAAGAAAGCTGAGAGTAGCCAGTGAGGTAGAAGGATAATTAAGAGAGAATGGGATGGCAGAAGCTGAGGGAAAGTAGCATTTCAAGAAGAAAAGGAAAGCAAACAGTTTCAGGTACCGCTGAAAGATTTGGTATGATGAGCAATGAGATCTGACCATTGGATTTGATAAAGTGGAAGTCCTTGGCAAACATAGCAAGAAAAGTTTCAGTGAAGTGATGAAATGGAAATCTTGACTGCAATGGATTTATTAGCGAATAAGAAGAGAAAAGGGAAACAGTGAGTATAGAAAATTCTTCTGAGAAATTTTGCTGTAAAGAGAAGCAGAGATATACTTCAAAAAGCAGAAGAGGAATGGGAAGTCAAAAAAGTTGTTTTGCATATTTTTATGATAGAAGGTATTATAGCATGCTTGTCAACAGATGGAAATAAATTAGTAGAAAAAGAAAGGTTGGTGAAGCACGAAAGAGAGGTGAGACTTGTTGAAGTGCTGCTCTTTAGTGGAATGCAAGGTATAAATTGAAGGATTAACATGAGTTTCCAGTACACAGCTCTGAGAAATGGGAGGCAAGGCAAGTTATATGAGTACAGATTATGAGAGGTAGATAAATGACATGGTAAGAGCATGAGGTATTTGCCTTCTAATTGGTTCTATTTTCCCAGTGCAAAGTAAGAATGGAGGAGAAGATATTGGACGTTTAAATAGAGGTGACAGTGTGAATTAGTTGTCCAAGAATGTGGGGAAGTGAACGGAAAGGGCATTTAGCTTAAGACCTTAAAAAATTATTCCCTCATCTTCAGACATGGATAAAACCATGCAATAAAAAATTGAACTATCTCTTTTTGTTGTTTAATTTTTATGGCTACCATCACAAATTAAAATAAAAATTTTGCAATAGTTGGCCCATCTGCAGCTTTGAGAAAAGGTCATCGATAACTAAAGGTGCCTCATCTGATATTGATTTAAAAAATGAACCTTTACCCATCATTTTATGAGACTGGAGAATATGGCTTGATCTTGGTTTTGACATAAAGAGGAAAATGCTTAATAATTCAGTAAGTGCTTAGGAAAATGTTTAGAAAGCCACCTTGCCCCCCAGTATGGCCGTGTCTCCAACACTATGCTTCAGAAAATAAAACTTTCAACATGTGCCCAGTCAGTCAAAAACACCTCTCGGAATCAAGTTCTGTGCCAAACCATGCACTTAAAAGTAGAAAAGAGAGGCCAAGAAAGGAACATGGAGACAAACTCAACCTGCTCCCTGATGTATCAGCTCCTTCTTGGCTTATATTCTAGAAAGGGAAATGGCATTAGTATAAGAACAACTAATTTAAGACAAATAGCATCACTTAAATACTAGCAGATTTACTGGATAGCCAGGCACAGTAGAAAGAGATCTGATTAAAACAAAAATAACACCAACAAATATAGACAAAATTTCCCCCACTCTCTCCAAGTCCCTCCAATGCTCTCTGGACTCTAAAGATTACATAAGTATACTCCAGTATTTCCAAGTGTTGAGTAGTAGTACCTACCGTAACTTATAGCCTCTGAAAGTAAGAATTCTCTGTAGCATTTTCTCACTATTGTCCCACTCAACTACCATGTCATCATAGGCATAGTCATGTTATTGGACAGAACCAATCACAGTTCTCCCTTCAGGAATAAACTGGTCTCCATTATCAGACTCAAATAATTTTGTGTCCTCTCTTCAAGGGCCTACTTGATCTACTCTTAGAACTTCACCCAGATAATGTCTACTCACAATTAGACAGGACATCAGACTTAACCAGGAAATCATTCATGTCCACAAGGGGAACTTTCCAGATCCATTTCTGTTCTCTCCAACAGTTAGCCAGTTTTAGTGACCTTCTCTTCCAGATTCTTATTCTTTATGAGAAGAATATTAACCCAGTCCTGAAAATGACATTTTGTCCCTCTTTTTGTCACATTATGATGAGGTAATGTGATTCCGTCATACTCCTTGGCACATGATTACTGGTGAAAGAGGCTTATTGTCACTCCAAAGGGACTATCATAAAAAACACTCCAATATATGCTAAAGCTCGCAGGTTTTGACAAGAACCATAAAATACACTTGGAAAATACCATAGGAACATAAATGTGGGAATCTTTGCTGATGACTGAGAAAGGCCAAGAAAGCTTCATGGGACCCAGGTAACAAACTGGCATATGTAGCCCTTGAATTTAAAATAAAAGTCAAAACCAAGAAAAGAAAGATTCATGGGCGACATGTCCATGAATGATGAATAAGAATTAAGCAATTGATTGACAAAGGGGAAAAGATATTCATAAAAGAAGAGAAAACCATACCAAGAGACAAGTTCAAAAGTAACAGTCCAGTTTGCTGAAGAAATAAATGTAGCTGAAAAGGTGATAAAACGCAGATGGGGTCACATTATTAGAAAATTTGCAAGCCAGGGAATTGACTTTGGACTTTACTTTGGTAACCTGAAAGAACAGAGTTCATTGTCATCATCATTTTACGGTGAGAAGCACAATGTTATAGTGCAAAACACAAATGAACTAAGATACACTCTTGGTTCTATCCCTAACTAGCTGTGTGAACTGAAGCAATTCATTTAACTCAGTTTATCCCACATATGTATAATGATGGAGTTGGAATGAATGGTCTTTAAAGGCCCATTTTGCTCTGATACAATGTAATCGGAAGAATCTGACCTATTCTTGTTGGTCAAGCTCTTATGTGACATCTATTTATCTACAATTTATATTAAATAGTTGTACTAAAAGTTTTAAGCTAATAACTCTGATTTACCAGAAAAAAAAGTTGATAATAAACAATATTTTAGAAATTCTCCAAACCTGCCATGGATTATAGAGGATTGTTACATGAGGAAAATTAAATTAAATTAAATTAAATTAGCTCAATGATTTGGAAACCAGGAAATATCTACCACCTCCTTGTAACTCAGGACAAGCAAGAGAAAAGGTTCAGTAGTAAAGAGAAGCAAAGAGGTCACTGTTAGAAAGATATACAAACTTTTATTTTGAGACCGTGAAATGAGTGCAACCATTTAACTCCTTAAATGTCCAAATTACTACTGAAATAATAGAAAATAAAAAGAAGATAATATATTTCAATACAAAAATATGGAAAGGGAAACTATAATTATACCAAAACACTGAAGAATTTCTGCAAGATATAGTTATAATACTGATAGAGCAGAAACTGTGCCATGTAAAACAGAGGAGGGATTACCATCACAGAGGTAAGAGACATGCTTTAAAATGGTGCTCCAGGGGGCGGAGCAAGATGGGCGAATAGGAACAGCTCCAGTCTCCAACTCCCAGCGCGAGTGACACAGAAGACCAGTGATTTCTGCATTTTCAACTGAGGTACTGGGGTCATCTCACTAGGGAGTGCCGGACAATCGGTGCTGGTCAGCTGCTGCAGCCTGACCAGCGAGAGCTGAAGCAGGGCGAGGCATCGCCTCACCTGGGAAGTGCAAGGGGGAAGGGAATCCATTTTCCTAGCCAGGGGAACTGAGACACACAACACCTGGAAAATCGGGTAACTCCCACCCCAATACTGCGCTTTAAGCAGACAGGCACACCAGGAGAATATATCCCACACCTGGCCGGGAGGGTCCCACGCCCACAGAGCCTCCCTCACTGCTAACACAGCAGTCTGCGGCGATCCGCAAGGCAGCAGCGAGGCTGGGGGAGGGGCGCCCGCCATCACTGAGGCTTAAGTAGGTAAACAAAGCCGCTGGGAAGCTCCAACTGGGTGGAGCTCACAGCAGCTCAAGGAAGCCTGCCTGTCTCTGTAGTCTCCACCTCTGGGGACAGCGCACAGCTGAAGACCAACAGGGGAAGCAGCGGGGGCCGGTGCAGACTCGAACAACTCTGTCTGACAGCTTTGGGGAGAGCCGTGGATCTCCCAACGCGGAGGTTGAGATCTGAAAACGGACAGACTGCCTGCTCAGGTGGGTCCCTGACCCCTGAGTAGCCTAGCTGGGAGACATCCCCCACTAGGGGCAGTCTGACACCCCACACCTCACAGGGTGGAGTACACCCCTGAGAGGAAACTTCCAAAGGAAGAATCAGACAGGTACACTCGCTGTTCAGCAATATTCTATCTTCCGCAACCTCTGCTGCTGATACCCAGGCAAACAGGGTCTGGAGTGGACCTCAAGCAATCTCCAACAGACCAACAGACAGTCCTTCTGACTGTCAGAAGGAAAACTATCAAACAGGAAGGACACCTATACCAAAACCCCATCAGTACGTCACCATCATCAAAGACCAGAGACAGATAAAACCACAAAGATGGGGAAGAAGCAGGGCAGAAAAGCTGGAAATTCAAAAAATAAGAGCGCATCTCCCCCTGCAAAGGAGCGCAGCCCATCGCCAGCAACGGATCAAAGCTGGTCAGAGAATGACTTTGACGAAATGAGAGAAGAAGGCTTCAGTCCATCAAACTTCTCGGAGCTAAAGGAGGAATTACGTACCCAGCGCAAAGAAACTAAAAATCTTGAAAAAAGAGTGGAAGAATTGACAGCTAGACTAATTAATGCAGAGAAGATCATAAACGAAATGACAGAGATGAAAACCATGACACGAGAAATACGTGACAAATGCACAAGCTTCAGTAACAGACTCGATCAACTGGAAGAAAGAGTATCAGCGATTGAGGATCAAATGAATGAAATGAAGCGAGAAGAGAAACCAAAAGAAAAAAGAAGAAAAAGAAATGAACAAAGCCGGCAAGAAGTATGGGATTATGTAAAAAGACCAAATCTACATCTGATTGGGGTGCCTGAAAGTGAGGGGGAAAATGGAACCAACTTGGAAAACACTCTTCAGGATCCCATTGGGATATCATCCAGGAGAACTTCCCCAACCTAGTAGGGCAGGCCAACATTCAAATTCAGGAAATACAGAGAACGCCACAAAGATACTCCTCCAGAAGAGCAACTCCAAGACACATAATTGCCAGATTCACCAAAGTTGAAAACTAAAGAGCTTTTGCACAGCAAAAGAAACTACCATCAGAGTGAACAGGCAACCTACAGAATGGGAGAAAATTTTTGCAACCTACTCATCTGACAAAGGGCTAATATCCAGAATCTACAAAGAACTCAAACAAATATACAAGAAAAAAGCAAACAACCCCATCAAAAAGTGGGCAAAGGATATGAACAGACATTTCTCAAAAGAAGACATTCATACAGCCAACAGACACATGAAAAAATGCTCATCATCACTCGCCATCAGAGAAATGCAAATCAAAACTACAATGAGATACCATCTCACACCAGTTAGAATGGCAATCATTAAGAAGTCAGGAAACAACAGGTGTTGGAGAGGATGTGGAGAAATAGGAACGCTTTTACACTGTTGGTGGGATTGTAAACTAGTTCAACCATTATGGAAAACAGTATGGCAATTCCTCAAGGATCTAGAACTCGATGTACCATATGACCCAGCCATCCCACTACTGGGTATATACCCAAAGGATTATAAATTATTCTACTACAAAGACACATGCACACGTATGTTTATTGCGGCACTATTCACAATAGCAAAGACTTGGAATCAACCCAAATGTCCATCTGTGACAGACTGGATTAAGAAAATGTGGCACATATACACCATGGAATACTATGCAGCCATAAAAAAGGATGAGTTTGCATCCTTTGTAGGGACATGGATGCAGCTGGAAACCATCATTCTTAGCAAACTATCACAAGAAGAGAAAACCAAACACCGCATGTTCTCACTCATAGGTGGGAACTGAACAATGAGATCACTTGGACTCGGGAAGGGGATCATCACACACTGGGGCCTATCATGGGGAGGGGGGAGGAGGGAGGGATTGCATTGGGGAGTTATACATGATATAAATGATGAATTGATGGGTGCTGACGAGTTGGTGGGTGCAGCACACCAACATGGCACAAATATACATATGTAACAAACCTGCACGTTATGCACATGTACCCTAGAACTTAAAGTATAATAAAAATAAATAAATAAATAAATAAATAAATAAATAAATAAATAAATATAAAAGCAGCTACATTACCCATAAAAAAAATAAAATAAAATAAAATGGTGCTCCATAGGATGAAATTCAAAGCTTTGGGGAAGCAAAAACAGGAAGCACAAGCAGGTAATAGAAAAACTGAACTGTAATAGTGATAAAATATTAGAGAACAGGTGAAACAATCATTTACACCTTCCAACCTTAGTACCAAGTTGTATATAAAGACTACATGGATACAGTATTTTAGTGTAGACATCAATTTTTTTTAATAGATAGAGTCCCTTTCTGTCACTCAGGGTGGAGTTTAGCGGCATGATCACGGCTTACTGCACCCTTAACTTCCTGGGCTTAAGCAATCCTCCCACCTCAGCCTCCCAAGTAGCTGGGATTACAGGTGTATACCACCACGCCTCACTAATTCTTGTATTTTTTTTTGTAAAGACAGGGTCTCATTCTGTTGCCCAGGCTGGTCTCAAACTCCTGGGCTCAAGCAATCCTCTCACCTCAGCTTCCCAAAGCACTGAGCCTACAGATGTGAGCCTCACACCCGGCCGTATCGGTTACTTTTAAAACACACAGTATATTCCATGAGGAATATCTATTATGTGTATTGGGACTCTAGTGATATCTTCAATTCTCAGTGAAAATGATGTGATGTCAGTCAAAGGACACAAAATTTCAGTTAGCAGGAGGAATAAGTTCAAGAGATCTCTTGTACAACAATAGTGACTATAGTGACTGTAGTGCACAACAATGTAGTGTATACTTGAAAATTGCCAAGAAAGTAGATTTTAAGTGTTCTCACCACAAAAAAGTCTGTCAGAGAATGCACATGAAAATTAGCTTGATTAGCCATTCCATAATGTATACATATTTCAAAATATCATGTTGTACACCATAAAAACATATGCTTGTATTTGTAATTAAAATAATTAACTAACCAAAATAAATATATAAATGCATGAAAAGAAAGAAATGAGGGGAAATGGGGAAAATACAACTTTGCATAGGCATTAATACATTAAAGTGTTCTACTTTGGGATAATGACTTTTTTTGCCAATAACAACAATATCTGGCTTGCCTAGAAATTTCATACCAAAATACTCTTGAGAGAAGTCTGTCAGCATATATACTCCTGTGTACACGGGCAAATTACTCAATCCTCCATTCAGCAAAGAGGTTTATTGTGACAATGTGCTCCTATAACTGCTAAGTAAAACCATATTAGATCCAAATGATGAACTAAGACCATCTTTGATGAATATGAATAGGCACTCAAAAATCATCAAAAACTTGAAGAAAACCATGACAATGAAAGAGGCAAGATGAACATATTAAACAATTGTCCCCACGAGAAAGAGGTTCATTTAGTCACCCCAGAAAAAGTCAACAGGATGTTAAAACAATAAGAACACCCTACTATGAAAATTTATCAGTCTGATCTATAAGAAATTTAAAACTTTGTTTTTAGAATTTTTTTTAACTCAGGGAAAATTGAGGAGAAAAATGGCCAAATATTAAATTGGTGATCTGAAAGCCCTTGCTAGGATATTCTCCCAGAAATCTCTAAGAAAAGAAAATCAAAACATCAAGACAAAAACAATGGATTTAGTAGATTATTTGATTAGTCCTATAATGACTAAAAAGTACTCTGTAATTAACATCTTCCCACAAATAAAGCTTCAAGCCTAGATGTCTTTGGAGACTTCAACCAAACATTTAAAGCAAAAATAAGGACAACAATACACAATCTCTTTCTGCAAAGAGAAAATGAGAGGATATTTCAACCACATTATAAGGCCAACATAACTTTGATACCAAAATCTGATTACAACATTGTAAAGAAAAGAGAATTACAAGTGATTCTCACCTGTAGAGATGTAAATATTCAAAATGAAAGATTTGCAAAGCGAATAAATAAATATATAGGAACATGGATGGATCTGGAGGCCATTATTCTTAGAAAACTAACACAGGAAGAGAAAACCAAATACTGCATATTCTCACTTATAAATGTGAGCTAAATGATGAGAACACATGGACACATATAGGGGAACAACACGCAGTGGGGCCTGTTGGAGGGTGGACATTGGGAGGAGGGAGAGAATCAGGAAAATATAACTAATGGGTACAAGGCTTAATACCTAGGTGATGAAATAATCTGTATGACAAATCCCCATAACATATAACAAACCTGTATATGTACCCCTGAACTTAAATAAAAGGGAAATAAGAAATATATATAAAAGAAAATATCATGAACAAGTTGCAGTTACTTCAAAAGTGCAAGTGTGGCTTAAAATTTTAAAATCAACATAATTCATCACATTCACCAAATAAAGGAGAAAAGAATCATATAAATATTTCAATAGTTGAGAAAAATGTTACACTGCTGGGCATGCTCACATGCACCTGTAGCCCAGTTAATCGGGAAGCTGAGGCAGCAGGATCACTTGAATCCAGGAGTTCAAGACCAGCCTGGGTGCCAGGCATGGTGGCTCACGCCTGTAATCCCAGCACTTTGCGAGGCCGAGGTGGGCGGATCACGAGGTCAGGAGATCGAGACCATCTTGACTAACACGGTGAAACCCCGTCTCTACTAAAATACAAAAAATTAGCCGGGCGTGGTGGCAGGCACCTGCAGTCCCAGCTACTCGGGAGGCTGAGGCAGGAGAATGGCATGAACCCAGGAGGTGGAGCTTGCAGTGAGCCGAGATCACGCCACTGCACTCCAGCCTGGGCAATAGAGCGAGACTCCGTCTCCAAAAAAAAAAAAAAAAAAAAAAAAAAAAAGACCAGCCTGGGCAACATAGCAAGACCCTGTCTCAAAGAAAAATGTTCTATTGCTAATAAAATGTCTTAAAAACTAGGAATAGATAGGAATTTCCTACATCTGATGAAGAGTAGCTACAAACAAGACTACAGCAAATGTCATACTGAATGATGTAATTGTAGTAGTTTCCCCTCTAAGACCAGCACTGAGCCAAGGATGACAACTATCCAAACTTTTAATCAGCATTGTACTAGAGATCCTAGCCAAAAAAGGAAAGATAGAAATGCAATTGAAAAGGAAAAATTAAAATTGTTATTTTCAGGGGTATAATTGTGAATATAGAAAATTCGAAAGGATCTATAGATTATTCAAATTAACAAATTTAGCATGGTTTCTGTATTTCCATATATCAGCCATGAGCAATTACAAAATAAAATAAAATACTATTTACAATAGCGTGAAAAGTAAAGAAGCTCAGAATAAATGTAGCAATAGTTTTTTCTCAATAGAGGATTGCCTTAATGCTGAGAAACATTAACTTTGGATGCAAGGTTGTTATCGATGTGCCCAACAAAGCTTAAAAGCAAGGCTTAACTTATCAAAATTATTTAGGTAACGTAGCTTTGTTCCAGAACAAAGTGCAAAAATACATAAAGGAATACAAAAACAACCAACACCCAACAATCTGCAACAAAAAGTCTGGAATCCCATAAAAAACTACCAGACATGCACAGCCATAAAAAAGGATGAGTCCATGTCCTTTGCAGGGACATGGATGAAGCTGGAAACCATCATTCTCAGCAAACTACCATAGGAACAGAAAACCAAACACCACATGTTCTCACTCATAAGTGGGAGTTGAACAATGAGAACACATGGACATGGAGGGAAACATCACACACCAGGGCCTTTCGGGGGTTGGGGGCTAGGGGAGGGATAGCATTAGGAGAAATACCTAATGTAGATGACAGCCTGATGGGTGCAGCTAACCACCATGGCACGTGTATACCTATGTAACAAACCTGCATGTTCTGCACATGTATCCCAGAACTTAAAGCATAATAATAAAAAAAATTACCATGCATGCAAAGAAATAAGAAAATATAATCCATAACAAGGAGAAAACTCAGCCAACAGAATAAAAACATAAATAGCAGAGATTACAGAATTAATAGACAAAGGTCATAAAACCGCAGTTATAAATTTCTGCCATGTATACAAATAGGTAGAGAAAAACTTGAAGACAATGAAGAAATAAACGGAAGATATTAAAAGACCTAAATTAAAATTCTAGAAAAAATACAGTATCTGAGATGAAAAAAAATCAATAAACTAAACTAACAACAGATTGTCATTGCAGAAAAAACACTAATAAACCTTTAGGCAGCACAACATAAACTATCAGAATAAAACAGAGAGAAAATGGCTAAAAAAATGAAAGAATATCAGTGCACATTAGGTGGCTTAACATATTTGTAACTGGAGGCTGAGATGTGAGTAAGATTATTTAAAGAAATAGCCAGAAGAGAGTGAGGGCCAATATTCAACGTTCTTAAAGAAAAGAATTTTCAACCCAGAATTTCATATCCAGCCAAACTAAGTTTCATAAGTGAAGGAGAAATAAAATCCTTTACAGATAAGCAAATGCTTAGAGATTTTGTCACCACCAGGCCTGCCTTACAAGAGACCCTGAAGGAAGCCCTAAACATGGAAAGGAACAACCGGTACCAGCCATTGCAAACACATGCCAAAATGTAAAGACCATCGAGGCTAGGAAGAAACTGCATCAACTAACGACCAAAATAACCAGTTAATATCATAATGGCAGGATCAAGTTCACACATAACAATATTAACCTTAAATGTAAATGGACTAAATGCTCCAATTAAAAGACACAGACTGGCAAACTGGATAAAGAGTCAAGACCCATCAGTCTGCTGTATTCAGGAGACCCATCTCACATGCAGAGACACACATAGGCTCAAAATAAAGGGATGGAGGAAAATCTACCAATCAAATGGAGAACAAAAAAAAGCAGGGGTTGCAATCCTAGTCTCTGATAAAACAGTCTTTAAACTCTCAAAGATCAAAAGAGACAAAGAAGGCCATTACATGATGGTAAAGGGATCAATTCAACAGGAAGAGCTAACTATCCTAAATATACATACACCCAAGACAAGAGCACCCAGATTCATAAAGTAAGTCCTTAGAGACTGACAAAGAGACTTAGACCCCCATACAATAATAATGGGAGACTTCAACACCCCACTGTCAACATTAGACAGATCAACGGGACAGAAAGTTAACAAGGATATCCAGGAATTGAACTCATCTCTGCACCAAGCGGACAGAATAGACATCTATAGAACTCTCCAACCCAAATCAACAGAATATACATTCTTCTCAGCACCACATCACACTTATTCCAAAATTGACCACATAATTGGAAGTAAAGGACTCCTCAGCAAATGTACAAGAACAGAAATTATAACAAACTGTCTCTCAGACCACAGTGCAATCAAATTAGAACTCAGGACTAAGAAACTCAATCAAAACTGCTCAACTACATGGAAACTGAATAACCTGTTCCTGAATGACTACTGGGTACATAACGAAATGGAGGCAGAAATAAAGATATTCTTTGAAACCAATGAGAACAAAGATACAACATACCAGAATCTCTGGGACACATTTAAAGGAGCGTGTAGAGGGAAATTTATAGCACTAAATGCCCACAAGAGAAAGCTGGAAAGATCTAAAATTGACTCTCTAACATCACAATTAAAAGAACTAGAGACGCAAGAGCAAACACATTCAAAAGCTAGCAGAAGACAAGAAATAACTAAGATCAGAGCAGAACTGAAGGAGATAGAGACACAAAATCCCTCCAAAAAATCAATGAATCCAGGAGTTGGTTTTTGAAAAGATCAACAAAATTGATAGACCGCTAGCAAGACTAATAAAGAAGAAAGGAAAGAAGAATCAAAAAGACACAATAAAAAATGATAATGGGGATATCACCACCAACCCCACAGAAATACAAACTACCATCAGAGACTACTATAAACACCTCTATGCAAATAAACTAGAAAATCTAGAAGAAATTGATAATCTCCTGGACACTTACACTCTCCCAAGGCTAAACCAGGAAGAAGTTGAATCCCTGAATAGACCAATAGTAGGCTCTGAAATTGAGGCAATAATTAATAGCCTACTAACCAAAAAAAAGTCCAGGACCAGACGGATACACAGCCAAATTCTACCAGAGGTACAAGGAGGAGCTGGTACCATTCCTTCTGAAACTATTCCAATCAATAGAAAAAGAGGGAATCCTCCCAAACTCATTTTATGAGGCCAACATCATCCTAATACCAAAGACTGGCAGAGACACAACACAAAAGGAGAATTTTAGACCAATATCCCTGACGAACATCTATGCAAAAATCCTCAATAAAATACTGGCAAACCGAATCCAGCAGCACATCAAAAAGCTTATCCACCATGGTCAAGTGGGCTTCATCCCTGGGATGCAAGGCTGGTTCAACATATGCAAATCAATAAATGTAATCCAGCATATAAACAGAACCAAAGACAAAAACCACATGATTATCTCAATAGATGCAGCAAAGGCCTTTGACAAAATTCAACAGCCCTTCATGCTAAAAATTCTCAATAAATTCGGTATTGATGGAACATATCTCAAAATAATAAGAGCTATTTATGAAAAACCCACAGCCAATATCATACTGAATGGGCAAAACCTGGAAGCATTCCCTTTGAAAACTAGCACAAGACAGGGAAGCCCTCTCTCACCACTCCTTTTCAACATAGAATTGGAAGTTCTGGCTAGGGCAATCAGGCAAGAGAAAGAAATCAAGGGTATTCAGTTAGGAAAAGAAGAAGTCAAATTGTCCCTGTTTGCAGATGACATGATTGTATATTTAGAAAACCCCGTCGTCTCAGCCCAAAATCTCCTTAAGCTGATAAGCAACTTCAGCAAAGTCTCAGGATACAAAATTAATGTGCAAAAATCACAAGCACTCTTATACACCAGTAACAGACAAACAAAGAGCCAAATCATGAATGAACTTCCATTCACAATTGCTTCAAAGACAATCAAATACCTAGGAATCCAACTTACAGGGGATGTAAAGGACCTCTTCAAGGAGAACTACAAACCACTGCTCAGTGAAATCAAAGAGGACACAAACAAATGGAAGAACATACCATGCTCATGGATAGGAAGAATCAATATCGTGAAAATGGCCATACTGCCCAAGGTAATTTATAGATTCAATGCCATCCCCAGCAAGCTACCAATGAGTTTCTTCATAGAATTGGAAAAAACTGCTTTAAAGTTCCTATGGAACCAAAAAGGAGCCTGCATTGCCAACACAACCCTAAGTCAAAAGAACAAAGCTGGAGGCATCACGCTACCTGACTTCAAACTATACTACAAGGCTACAGTAACCAAAGCAGCATGGTACTGGTACCAAAACAGAGCTATAGACCAATGGAACAGAACAGAGTCCTCAGAAATAATACCACACATCTACAGCCATCTGATCTTTGACAAACCTGAGAAAAACAAGAAATGGGGACAGGATTCCCTATTTAATAAATGGTGCTGGGAAAATTGGCTAGCCATAAGTAGAAAGCTGAAACTGGATCCTTTCCTTACTCCTTATATGAAAATTAATTCAAGCTGGATTAGACACTTTAATGTTACACCTAATGCCATAAAAACCCTAGAAGAAAACCTAAGTACTACCATTCGGGACATAGGCATGGGTAAGGACTTCATGCCTGAAACACCAAAAGCAATGACAACAAAAGCCAAAATTGACAAATGGGATCTAATTAAACTAAAGAGCTTCTGCACAGCAAAAGAAACTACCACCAGAGTGAACAGGCAACCTACAGAATGGGAGAAAAGTTTTGCAATCTACTCATCTGACAAAGGGCTAATATCCAGAACCTACAAAGAACTCAAACAAATTTACAAGAAAAAAACAAACAACCCCATCAAAAAGTGGGGAAAGGATATGAACAGACATTTCTCAAAAGAAGACATTCATACAGCCAACAGGCACATGAAAAAATGCTCGTCATCACCGACCATCAGAGAAATACAAATCAAAACCACAATGAGATACCATCTCACACCAGTTAGAATGGCAATCATTAAAAAGTCAGGAAACAACAGGTGCTGGAGAGGATGTGGAGAAATAGGAACACTTTTACACTGTTGGTGGGATTGTAAACTAGTTCAACCATTATGGAAAACAGTATGGCGATTCCTCAAGGATCTAGAACTAGCAGTACCATATGACTCAGCCATCCCATTACTGGGTATATACCCAAAGGATTATAAATCATGCTGCTATAAAGACACATGCACACGTATGTTTATTGCAGCACTATTCACAATAGCAAAGACTTGGAATCAACCCAAATGTCCATCATTTGGATTAAGAAAATGTGGCAATATACACCATGGAATACTATGCAGCCATAAAAACGGATGAGTTTGTGTCCTTTGTAGGGACATGGATGCAGCTGGAAACCATCATTCTCAGCAAACTATCGCAAAAACAGAAAACCAAACACCGCATGTTCTCACTCATAGGTGGGAACTGAACAATGAGATCACTTGGACTTGGGAAGGGGAACATCACACACTGGGGCCTGTTATGGGGAGGCGGGAAGGGGGAGGGATTGCATTGGGAGTTATACCTGATGTAAATGACGAGTTGATGGGTGCTGACGAATTGATGGGTGCAGCACACCAACATGGAACAAGTATACATATGTAACAAACCTGCACGTTATGCACATGTACCCTAGAACTTAAAGTATAACAATAAAAAAAAGAGAAAAAATAAAGAAATAATGGGCAAAATTTATAAATTTGATGAAAACTATAAACCTATAAACGTAAACCCAATGAATCCTCAGCATAAGAAAAATGAAAAACCATTAATTACAATCTAATTATGAAAACAGCAATAAAAAGAACAAATCTTAAAAGCAACCAGAAGTGGGGAAAAAGATATATGATACAGAACATGAATAAAGATTAAATCAGACTTCTCACCAGAAACAATGCAAGCCAAAACACAGTGAAGAAACACCTTTGAAGCATTGAAAGTATAAAAAAAAATTCAACCATCAATCTGGAATTCCATACCCAGTAAAAATATATTTCAAATGTAAAAGTAAAATAAAAATATTTCCAGACATATAACTGCTAAGAAAATTCATCATCAACACACCAGCATTACAATGAATGCTAAAGGAATTTCTTCAGGTAGAAAAAAAACACAGAAATTTGAATATACATAAAAGAATAAAGAGCCCTGGAAACTTAAATATGCAGATAAATATAAAACACTTTTTAAACTTATTCCTTAGTCTCTTAAAAATATAATTGGCTTTGTTTACAGTTGACAAAGCTACTTTATGAAATCAGCTGACAGAGACAAATTTTAAGAGCATTATCAGCTTGATTAGTACATAATGTTACAGTGGGTTGCTCATCTCAGGCCTTAAAGCTTTTTGAAAACCAACAGCATCACAATTTGTTTTAGACATTATTACACTATTATTTTCATTATGAAAATTTAGTTTTGTCGGGTTTTTAATTCTTCAAAGAGGTATAGGGCCAAATTGGTAGAGGAAGAATGCAGAACATAAATGTGTATATTATTATTTTAATATGCCCACATTTTACTTAAAATATTAAAAGAAGGAATCCTGCAAAATAGAAAGATTTGTTTGTAAATTTTGACAGTGAGATAATGAGATAGTGATGGGTAATTTTTCTTTTCTTGGACACTTAATTCTGTTATGATACTAAATTATCAGATTGCTTTTTGGCATCATATCTGGAACACCACCATTTAAAAGTTAAGATTCTTGGTATTTGGATGTCTTTTCGATGCTACTAAGAAAACAGGAATGAGTTGCTTTACTGAAAGTTTTTTGATGTGGTATCATAGAATAACATGTTGTAGACACAACCAGCTGCTTTATTACCTTAAAACTAGGCATTTGTAAGTATTAAAATTTAAGAATATGGCAGATGATGTCCCTTAAGATTCAGACTATACTTAACTAGCTCTTCAGATTCGACAACATAATTTTTCGTCTTTTAAAAAATTACAGGACATTTGTAACTCAATACTGCTATTTTCTGTTTCTAATTTGCTGCTGATAATGTGTATGTATTTAACATGCTGTGTAAACCATGTCCTAGTTACTAAACAGCTTATGCAATGTTACTTTGCCACATGGTTAAAAGAAGGGAAAAAGATAACTATATAAATCAAAATTAATAACAACATAGTATGAGGCATAAAACATATGTTGGAGTAAAATGTACAACAAAAATAGCTCAAAGTCTCGGGGAGGGAAATAGAAGCACTATATACTGTTGTACAGCTCTTATATTACATGAAAAGTGGTAGAATGTTATTTGAATGTAAACTTCTATTCAACATTTTACTGGAAATACTATCCAGTGGAATAAAAAAAAAAAAAATACAGGGAAAGCAAGCATGAAGCTTGGAAAGGAAGGAATAAAACTGCATGTATTCACAGGAGACATAATCATTTATGTAGAAAATCTTAGATAATCCACAAATAAGCCACTAGAATTAATAATTGTATTTTGAAAAATTTAGAGAGTATATGAGGTTAATTAATATATAAAATTGATTGCATCTCTGTATACTAGTTATGAATATGCAGAAATCAAAATTTAAAAATTTTAAAGTTACCATTTAGGATACCATCCAACAAATAAAATACATCCAAATAGCATCGAAAAAATTCAAATGTAATATTATATTTTAAGGAAGAAATTGACAATAGATTTTCAAGAGATGTAAAACAGAATTACAAAGCATTGTTGGGAGAAATCAAAGAAGTCCTAAATAAATACAAAACAACAGATCGGAAGTTTTATTATTGTTAATATTGATTTCTACAGATCAACATTCAATGTGATGGCAATGAAAATTCTTGCAGACTTTTGTAAAAGTTGACAAGCTAATTCTAAAACTGATGTGGAAATGTAAGAAACCTAAAGTAGTCAAAACAATTTTAAAAATAAAATAAAAATGATAGGACTCACACTACTAAATTTAGAGACAATATAAAACTACAATGAAGACAGTATAGTATTGGTGTAAATATATAGATCAAGGAAACATAGTAAAGCATGTAGATATAGAACCATTCAAACATGGTCAATTGGTATACAGAACAAATGAAATGGCAATTATTTCAAAAAAATGTGCTGGAACAATAAGATATCTGTATGAAAAAAACAAAAAACAAAAACACTGACCATTACCACACACCATACAAAACTATTAATTTGAAATTGACTATAGACCTAAATGTAAGGGCTAAAACTATTAATGTTCTAGAAAAAAAAAAAAGATAAAATTTGAGTGACTTTAGAATAGAAAAATATTGTTTTAAATGGAACACAACAACCATGACATGTAAAAGAAAGAGTGATAAGCTTGTCTTCATTAAAATTAGAGGCTTTGGCTCTTCCAAAGACACTATTAAGAAAATTAACAGGCACAGTGGCTCATGCCTGTAATCCCAGCACTTTGGGAGGCTGAGGCAGGTGGATCAGGAGATCAGGAGTTTAAGATAAGCCTGGCCAAGATGGTGAAACCCCATCTCTACTAAAAATACAAACATTAGCTGGGCATGGTAGTGGGCACCTATAATCCCAGCTACTCGAGAGGCTGAGGCAGAGAATTGCATGAACACAGGAGGTGGAGGTTGCACTGAACCAAGATCACACCACTGAACTCTAGCATGGGTAACAGAGCGAGACTCCATCTCAAAAAAAAAAAAAAAAAAAAAAATTAAAAGGTAAGACACAGACTGATAGAAATATTTATAAGTTATGGCCTTCCTGCCATAACTTATAAATATTTCTATCAGTCTGTGTCTTACCTTTTAATTTTCTTTTTTTTTTTTTTTCAGAAATAATACCGCACATCTACACCACCGGATCTTTGACAAACCTGAGAGAAACAAGAAATGGGGAAAGGATTCCCTATTTAATAAATGGTGCTGGGAAAATTGGCTAGCCATAAGTAGAAAGCTGAAACTGGATCCTTTCCTTACCCCTTATACGAAGATTAATTCAAGATGGATTAGAGACTTAAATGTTAGACCTAATACCATAAAAACCCTAGAAGAAAACCTAGGTAGTACCATTCAGGACATAGGCATGGGCAAGGACTTCATGTCTAAAACACCAAAAGCAACGGCAGCAAAAGCCAAAATTGACAAATGGGATCTAATTCAACTAAAGAGCTTCTGCACAGCAAAAGAAACTACCATCAGAGTGAACAGGCAACCTACAGAATGGGAGAAAAGTTTTGCAATCTACTCATCTGACAAAGGCCTAATATCCAGGATCTACAAAGAACTCAAACAAATATACAAGAAAAAAACAAACAACCCCATCAAAAAGTGGGCAAAGGATATGAACAGACATTTCTCAAAAGAAGACATTCATACAGCCAACAGACACATGAAAAAATGCTCATCATCACTCACCATCAGAGAAATGCAAATCAAAACCACAATGAGATACCATCTCACACCAGCTAGAATGGCAATCATTAAAAAATCAGGAAACAACAGGTGTTGGAGAGGATGTGGAGAAATAGGAACACTTTTACACTGTTGGTGGGATTGTAAACTAGTTCAACCATTATGGAAAACAGTATGGTGATTCCTCAAGGATCTAGATCTAGATGTACCATATGACCCAGCCATCCCACTACTGGGTATATACCCAAAGGATTATAAATTATTCTACTACAAAGACACATGCACACGTATGTTTATTGCGGCACTATTCACAATAGCAAAGACTTGGAATCAACCCAAATGTCCATCTGTGACAGACTGGACTAAGAAAATGTGGCATATGTACACCATGGAATACTATGCAGCCATAAAAAAGGATGAGTTTGCGTCCTTTGTAGGGACACGGATGCAGCTGGAAACCATCATTCTTAGCAAACTATCACGAGAAGAGAAAACCAAACACCGCATGTTCTCACTCATAGGTGGGAACTGAACAATGAGATCACTTGGACTCGGGAAGGGGAACATCACACACTGGGGCCTATCATGGGGAGGGGGCAGTGGGGAGGGATTGCATTGGGGAGTTATACATGATATAAATGATGAATTGATGGGTGCTGATGGGTTGATGGGTGCAGCACACCAACATGGTACAAATATACATATGTAACAAACCTGCACGTTATGCACATGTACCCTAGAACTTAAAGTATAATAAAAAATAAAATTAAAAGAAAAGAAAAGAAAAAAAAGTATCATATGGAGTGAAATAAGAAAAGCCTCCCCCAAAATAAAACATATACACTGAATTGCATTTATATACTGTTCACAAACAGGCAAAATTACACAATATTGTGTGGAGATGCACATATGGGTAGTAAAACTACAATAAAATCAAGGTCATTCTAATTATGAAACTAAGGATATCAGTTTCTTCCATAAAGGAATTAGATGAGAGTGATTTTCAAGAGACACAGAGTGGGCCTTAAGGTGCGGTAATGTTATATTTCTTGAGCTGAATCATGACTACACAGGTGTTTGCTTTATAATTGCAGGTGCACTTTTTATAAACTTTATGAAAAATTTTAAGTAACACGAGTAGAATAAAAATAGAAAGCAAAAATTGCCAGCCACTAGAGAATAAAAAGGGATTAAAGGAGCCTTAGTAAACACATCAAAAACCCACAAAGATAGTGATGCCACAGAAAACGGCAGAATAGGGAATTCGCAGTCCCCTCCCTCTGTAAAAGCAACAGATAAACTGGCAAAAACTGTCAGAATCAACTTTGCAGGACTCTAGAAACTAGTCAAAATTTACAATAACCAGGAAAAGGGTTAATGAAAAAGGAAGTTGCTGCATTGCAGTGAGAGAATGATGTGGACTTCACAATTTCCCACCGATCATCTTCCACTCCCCAGATCAGCAGTGGCCACGAAGATGACATCCTGCTTTACTGGTTCAGGTTGCTAGTGCCAAAGGGAGCAACAGGAATTTTATTCTCAAATAACTGTGATTGTGTTTCAACTAGTTGGGTAGCATTATGAAGGATCAGCACAAGGGTTTGCCTTTGGTTTGCTCAATTTACACCATTCCCAGGATGGAGTAGCTTCCTAGGTGTTTTTTTTTTTTTTTTTTTTTTTTTTGCAGAAAGTGTTTAAAGACAAACATTAGCTAAAGGAATCTTGAGCAAGAAATAGGTACAAGCAATAGACAAAGGAAAACTCATGGGAAGGAGGAAGTTGGTAAAGGAGATACGGGGAGGCGAGTGAATAAAATCTTTTATTATTATTATTATTATACTTTAAGTTCTAGGGTACATGTGCATAACGTGCAGGTTTGTTACATATATATACTTGTTCCATGTTGGTGTGCTGCACCCATCAACTCGTCAGCACCCATCAACTCATCATTTACATCAGGTATAACTCCCAATGCAATCCCTCCCCTTTCCCCCCTCCCCATGATAGGCCCCGGTGTGTGATGTTCCCCTTCCTGACTTCAACTGATCTCATTGTTCAGTTCCCACCTATGAGTGAGAACATGCGGTGTTTGGTTTTCTGTTTTTGCGATAGTTTGCTGAGAATGATGGTTTCCAGCTGCATCCATATCCCTACAAAGGACACAAACTCATCCATTTTATGGCTGCATAGTATTCCGTGGTGTATATGTGCCACATTTTCTTAATCCAGTCTGTCACTGATGGACATGTGGGTTGATTCCAAGTCTTTGCTATTGTGAATAGTGCTGCAATAAACATACGTGTGCATGTGTCTTTATAGCAGCATGATTTATAATCCTTTGGGTATATCCCCAGTAATGGAATGGCTGGGTCATATGGTACTTCTAGTTCTAGATCCTTGAGGAATTGCCATACTGTTTTCCATAATGGTTGAACTAGTTTACAATCCCACCGACAGTGCAAAAGTGTTCCTATTTCTCCACATCCTCTCCAGCACCTGTTGTTTCCTGACTTTTTAACGATTACCATTCTAACTGGTGTGCGATGGTATCTCATTGTGGTTTTGATTTGCATTTCTCTGATGGTGAGTGATGATGAGCATTTTTTCATGTGTCTGTTGGCTGTATGAATGTCTTCTTTTGAGAAGTGTCTGTTCATATCCTTTGCCCACTTTTTGACGGAGTTCTTTGCTTTTTTCTTGTAAATTTGTTTGAGTATTTTGAAGGTTCTGGATATTAGCCCTTTGTCAGATGAGTAGATTGCAAAACTTTTCTCCCATTCTGTAGGTTGCCTGTTCACTCTGATGGTAGTTTCTTTTGCTGTGCAGAAGCTCTTTAGTTGAATTAGATCCCATTTGTCAATTTTGGCTTTTGTTGTCATTGCTTTTGGTGTTTTAGACATGAAGTCCTTGCCCATGCCTATGTCCTGAATGGTATTACCTAGGTTTTCTTCTAGGGTTTTTATGGTATTAGGTCTAACATTTAAGTGTCTAATCCATCTTGAATTAATTTTTATATAAGGAGTAAGGAAAGGATCCAGTTTCAGCTTTCTACTTATGGCTAGCCAATTTTCCCAGCACCATTTATTAAATAGGGAATCCTTTCCCCATTTCTTGTTTTTCTCAGGTTTGTCAAAGATCAGATGGCTGTAGGTGTATGGTATTATTTCTGAGGATGCTGTTCTGTTCCATTGGTCTATATCTCTGTTTTGGTACCAGTACCATGCTGTTTTGGTTAGTGTAGCCTTGTAGTATAGTTTGAAGTCACGTAGTGTGATGCCTCCAGCTTTGTTCTTTTGGCTTAGGATTGTCTTGGCCATGCGGGCTCTTTTTTGGTTCCATATGAACTTTAAAGCAGTTTTTTCCAATTCTGTGAAGAAACTCATTGGTAGCTTGATGGGGATGGCATTGAATCTATAAATTACATTGGGCAGTATGGCCATTTTCACGATATTGATTCTTCCTATCCATGAGCATGGTATGTTCTTCCATTTGTTTGTGTCCTCTTTGATTTCACTGAGCAGTGGTTTGTAGTTCTCCTTGAAGAGGTCCTTGACATCCCTTGTAAGTTGGATTCCTAGGTATTTTATTCTCTTTGAAGCAATTGTGAATGGAATTTCACTCATGATTTGGCTCTCTGTTTGTCTGTTACTGGTGTATAAGAATGTTTGCGCATCTACCCCTCCAAAGGAACACAGTTCATCGCCAGCAACGGATCAAAGCGAGATGGAGAATGACTTTGGCGAGATGAGAGGAGAAGGCTTCAATCCATCAAACTTCTCAGAGCTAAAGGAGGAATTACGTACCCAGCACAAAGAAACTAAAAATCTTGAAAAAAGAGTGGAAGAATTGATAACTAGAATAACTAATGCAGAGAAGGCCATAAACGAACTGACAGAGATGAAAACCATGACACAAGAAATACGTGACAAATGCACAAGCTTCAGTAACCGACTCGATCAACTAGAAGAAAGAGTATCAGCGATTGAGGATCAAATGAATAAAATGAAGCAAGAAGAGAAATCTAAAGAAAATAGAAGAAAAAGAAATGAACAAAGCCTGCAAGAAGTATGGGATTATGTAAAAGGACCAAATCTACGTCTGATTGGGGTGCCTGAAAGTGAGGGAGAAAATGGAACCAAGTTGGAAAACACTCTTTAGGATATCATCCAGGAGAACTTCCCCAACCTAGTAGGGCAGGCCAACATTCAATTTCAGGAAATACAGAGAACGCCACAAAGATACTCCTCCAGAAGAGCAACTCCAAGACACATAATTGCCAGATTCACCAAAGTTGAAATGAAGGAAAATATCTTAAGGGCAGCCAGAGAGAAAGGTCGGGTTACCCACAAAGGGAAGCCCATCAGACTAACAGCAGATCTCTCAGCAGAAACTCTACAAGCCAGAAGAGAGTGGGGGCCAATATTCAACGTTCTTAAAGAAAAGAATTTTAAACCCTGAATTTCATATCCAGCCAAACTAAGTTTCATAAGTGAAGGAGAAATAAAATCCTTTACAGATAAGCAAATGCTTAGAGATTTTGTCACCACCAGGCCTGCCTTACAAGAGACCCTGAAGGAAGCCCTAAACATGGAAAGGAACAACCGGTACCAGCCATTGCAAACACATGCCAAAATGTAAAGACCATTGATGCTAGGAAGAAACTGCATCAACTAACGAGCAAAATAACCAGTTAATATCATAATGGCAGCATCAAGTTCACACATAACAATATTAATCTTAAATGTAAATGGACTAAATGGTCCAATTAAAAGACACAGACTGGCAAACTGGATAGAGAGTCAAGACCCATCAGTTTGCTGTATTCAGGAGACCCATCTCACATGCAGAGACATAAATAGGCTCAAAATAAAGGGATGGAGGAAGATCTACCAAGCAAATGGAGAACAAAAAAAAGCAGGGGTTGCAATCCTAGTCTCTGATAAAACAGACTTTAAACTCTCAAAGATCAAAAGAGACAAAGAAGGCCATTACATAATGGTAAAGGGATCAATTCAACAGGAAGAGCTAACTATCCAAAATATATATGCAACCAGTACAAGAGCACCCAGATTCATAAAGCAAGTCCTTAGAGACTTCTAAAGAGACTTAGACTCCCATACAATAATAATGGGAGACTTCAACACTCCACTGTCAACATTAGACAGATCAACGAGGCAGAAAGTTAACAAGGATATCCAGGAATTGAACTCATCTCTGCACCAAGCGGACAGAATAGACATCTACAGAACTCTCCAAACCAAATCAACAGAATATACATTCTTCTCAGCACCACATCACACTTATTCCAAAATTAATCACATAATTGGAAGTAAAGCACTCCTCAGCTAATGTACAAAAACAGAAATTATAACAAACTGTCTCTCAGACCACAGTGCAATCAAATTAGAACTGAGGACTAAGAAACTCAATCAAAACCGCTCAACTACATGGAAACTGAACAACCTGCTTCTGAATGACTACTGGGTACATAACGAAATGAAGGCAGAAATAAAGATGTTCTTTGAAACCAATGAGAACAAAGATACAACATACCAGAATCTCTGGGACACATTTAAAGCAGTGTGTAGAGGGAAATTTATAGCACTAAATGCCCACAAGAGAAAGCAGGAAAGATCTAAAATTGACACTCTAACATCACAATTAAAAGAACTAGAGAAGCAAGAGCAAACACATTCAAAAGCTAGCAGAAGGCAAGAAATAACTAAGATCAGAGCAGAACTGAAGGAGATAGAGACACAAAAAACCCTCCAAAAAATCAATGAATCCAGGAGTTGGTTTTTTGAAAAGATCAACAAAACTGATAGACTGCTAGCAAGACTAATAAAGACGAAAAGAGAGAAGAATCAAATAGACGCAATAAAAAATGATAAAGGGGATATCACCACCGACCCCACAGAAATACAATCTACCATCACAGAATAAAAACTTATAAAGCTCTTGCATATAGCTTGGAATTGAGAAGGCAATGTAGTTGCCCAGGTCTGAATATATGCTCAAGAAAAGCCTGAGAAAACCCTAAGCTTTCACCTTTGAGTGACCCTCGGGTTTCTCTCAAACTGGAAGTGAAGGTTAAGGCCTGGCTAAGCAGTAAGAGTGCCACAACAGAAAGCCATTCTTCTGTGACTAACGAGATTTTTTTCCCCTGTTTAATAGTTCTTTCTTTAGTTTAATTAGATCCCATTTGTCAATTTTGGCTTTTGCTGCCGTTGCTTTTGGTGTTTTAGAGATGAAGTCCTTGCCCATGCCTATGTCCTGAATGGTACTACCTAGATTTTCTTCTAGGGTTTTTATGGTATTAGGTCTAACATTTAAGTCTCTAATCCATCTTGAATTAATCTTCGTATAAGGGGTAAGGAAAGGATCCAGTTTCAGCTTCCTCAAGGATCTAGAACTAGATGTACCATATGACCCAGCCATCCAACTACTGGGTATATACCCAAAGGATTATAAATTATTCTACTACAAAGACACATGCACACGTATGTTTATTGCGGCACTATTCACAATAGCAAAGACTTGGAATCAACCCAAATGTCCATCTGTGACAGACTGGATTAAGAAAATGTGGCACATATACACCATGGAATACTATGCAGCCATAAAAAAGGATGAGTTTGCGTCCTTTGTAGGGACATGGATGCAGCTGGAAACCATCATTCTTAGCAAACTATCACGAGAAGAGAAAACCAAACACCGCATGTTCTCACTCATAGGTGGGAACTGAACAATGAGGAAACTTGGACTCGGGAAGGGGAACATCACACATTGGGGCCTATCATGGGGAGGGGGGAGGGGGGAGGAATTGCATTGGGGAGTTATACATGATATAAATGATGAATTGATGGGTGCTGACGAGTTGGTGGGTGCAGCACACCAACATGGCACAAGTATACATATGTAACAAACCTGCACGTTATGCACATGTACCCTAGAACTTAAAGTATAATAAAAAATATATATATATATATATTTCTTTCTTTTTTAGGCTTCAGGCTTTTACGGAAACCATGTAAAACACTATCTGACCGTTAAACTAATGCAATACAGAGTTCAATTGCCACACACGACAAATAATACAGACTTTATGGAAATAATTTAGAAGAGTCACTGAACAAACCAGCAGCCAGTAGCAAACAGAAACAGCAAGCCCAGGGAGGGTAATAATCTGATTTCCAGCGTTGCCCCATTATACTACTCAAAATGTCCTGTTTTTAATTAAAAAAAAATTACAAGGTATGCAAGGAAACAAGAAAATATGACCCATTTACAGAAAAAAAATTACTAATAGAAACTGTCCCTGAGAAAGCTTACATATTGGGCTTACCAGACAGTGATAGTAAGTCAGCTGTCTTAAATGTGCTCAAAGAGCTCAAGGAAATCAAAGACAAAGAATTAAAGAAAACCAGGAGAATGATCTCTCACCAAAGAGAGAATATCAATAATGAGAGAGAAGTTATTGAAAAGAACCAAATTAAAAAATTCTAGAGCTGAAAAAGTACAATAACTGCATTGGAAAATTTACCAGAGAGGTTCAACAACAGATTTGAGCATGCAGAAGAATCAGTGAACTAAAAAGATAGATTAATGAAATCATCCAGTCTGAGAAGACGAAAAAAGAATGAAGAAAGTGAGCAAAGCCTAAAAGACCTATATCATCAGACACACCAATATATACATAATGAAAATTCCAGAAGGAAAGAATAGAAGGCAAAAAAGAATATTTGATAAAAGTACAGCCAAAAATTTCCCAGTTTTCAAAAGGGATAAATATACACATCCAAGAAAATTCTACAAATTACAGATAGCATAAACTCAAAAAGATCCACACCAAGACACATTACAATGAAATTATTGAAAAGCAGAGGCAGGGAATCTTGAACACAGCAAGAGAGAAGTAACTCACCATGTACAGAAGAGCCTCAATAAGATTAACAGCTTATTTCTCTTCAGAAATCTTGAAGGCCAGAAGCAGTAAAGTGCTGAAAGGAAAAACTTGTCAACAAAGAATTCCATATCTGACAAAACTTTCCTTCCAAAATAAAAGAGAAATAAAGACCTGACCAAGTAAACAAAAGCTAATGGAGTTTACAACTTGTAGACCTGTCCCACAAGAAATGCTAAAGCGGATCTTCAAAGCTGAAAAGAGTAACTCATTAGATAGTTATTCAAAACCATGTGAGAAATGAAGAGTAACATAAAGCTATCTACATAGCTTAATTTAAAAGCCAGTTTCATAACTATTCTGGTTTGTAACTCATCTTGTTCCCTATGTTATTTAAAAATACAAATGCTTAAAATAATAATTATAAATCTATATAAATGGACACAATGTATAAAGATGTGGCTTGTGACAGAAATAATATGGGAGGCTGGAGATGTAAATGAGTAGAGTTTTTGTATACTATTAAAATTAAGTTGGCATTCATTCAAATTTGATAGTTACAGACAAACTACTAAGATAAAAACTTTCAAAAACAGAAAAGGAAATAAGGAAGGAATCAAAATGGTTCACAAGAAAAAATGAACTAATCACAAAATATGGCAGCAATGGAGGAATTGAGGGGAAAAAGAAGTAAGATATATAGAAAACAAATAGCAAAATGGCAGAAGTGAGTTCTCTTCACCAGTTTTTGCTGATAAAAATTGTTGTAAATAGATTGCTGATAAAAACTGTTGTAAAAATTGTTGTAAATAGATTAAAACACTTAATTCAAAGTCAGAGATTGGTATAATAAATTTTCGAAAGCATTATCCAACTACATGCCTCCTAGAAGAAATTGACTTTAGATGCAAAGACACAATAGGTTAGAAGTGAGAGAATGAAAACTATATTCCATGCAAATAGTAAGCAAAAGGGGGCTGGGATAGCTGCACTAACATCAAACAGAATAGATTTTAAGATAAAACATTTCAAGAGACAAGTTGAAGCCCGTGTGAATATGTCCATTGAGAGCTTCAAAACTGAGTGTGACAACAAAAGAAACTATCATCAGAGTGAACAGACAACCTACAGAATGGTAGAAAATTTTTGCAATCTATCCATCTGACAAAGGTCTACTACCCAGAATCTACAAAGAAATTAAACAAATTTACAAGAATAAAACAATTCTATTATAAAGTAGACAAAGGACATGAACAGACACTTCTCAAAAGAAGACATTTAGGTGGTCAACAAACATATGAAAAAAAGCCCAACATCACTGATCATTAGAGAAATGCAAATCAAAACCACCATGAGATGCCATCTCCTGCCAGTCAAAATGGCAATTATTAAAAAGTCAAGAAACAATAGATGCTGGCGAGGCTGTGGAGAAATAGGAACGCTTTTACACTGTTGGTGGGAATGTAAATTAGTTCAACCATTGTGGAAGACAGTGTGGCGATTCCTCAAGAACCTAGAAACAGAAATACCATTTGACCCAGCAATGGCATGACTGGGTATATACCCAAAGGAATATAAATCATTCTACTATGAAGACACCTGCACATGTATATTTATTACAGCACTACTTACAATAGCAAAGACATGGAACCAACCCAAATGCCCATCAATGATAGACTGAATAAAGAAAATGCTGTACATATACACCATGGAATACTATGCAGCCATAAAAAGGAATGAGATCATGTCCTTTAGAGAGACATGGATGAAACTGGAAGCCATGATCCTCAGCAAACTAACACAAGAACAGAAAACCAAACACCACATGCTCTCACTCATAAGTGGGAGTTGAACAATGAGAACACATGGACACAGGGAGGAGAACAACACACACCAAGGCCTGTTTGGGGGGTGGGGGGTCGAGGGGAGGGAACCTAGATGACAGGTCAAAAGGTCCAACAAACCACCATGGCACAGGTATATCTATGTAACAAATCTGCACATGTATCCCAGAACTCAAAGTAAAATTTAATGTATGATGAAGGTAGCACTTCAAACAAGTGTGGAAAGGATGAACTCTTTAATTAATAGTGGAGGTAAAATTGGCTGCCCTTTTGGAACAAGTTAGCTTCCTACCTTATCCCAAGCCCCAAAATAAATTCCAGATGGCTTAAATGTACAATGAAATTCATATACTGACAAATTTATATAAAAAGGTAAAATTATCTGTATAGGAAAAATCATCAAAAATTATAAAACAGAATGGGGGAAATATTTACAATATACGTGCCAGAGTTAGTCTTCCAAACCATCCTATCACAAAAATGGTAATGAATAATAATAGACAATTCATGGAAAGAATCCAAATGGATGATAAACTTACTAAAATAAACATTACTGGTAATAAGGAAATGAGAAGTTAAATACATTCAACTGGAGAAAAACAGATTGAGATTATCTAACAATGATGATGATATATTAAAAAGGGAACACTCTCTTGTTCTTGGTAGAAATGTAAACTTGAATGCCATTTTGAATGCTAATTCAGCTGTATCCATCAAAATTTTAAATGTACATTTATTTTGATACAGAAATTTCACTTCGAGGAATCTATTCTACTGATATACTTGTATATATTTGCAAAGATATATGACAATATGAATAAAACTTTCATAGCAATATTATAAAACATACAAAACATATATCAGTAGAAAAATAAATTGTTATATCCATATTATTAAATAATATGAAGTCATTAAAATAATAAGATTTATAAATACTGATACAGATGTGCATGATATGTTGTTAAAGTTTTTAGAGCACATTGAAGAACGCTCAGTTCTGTTTGTTTGTTTGTTTGTTTTGGGAAACAGAAAATAAGTCTGAATATTTGTATGTGCATAGAAAAACATTTGAAGGATGGTCCAAAGTGAGTGTACTGAGGGGAAAAGAAAGATGGATCCCCGAGAACAATAACATTTGAAGTATGAGAAGAAGCAGTGTCTGCAAAGAAGCCTGGAAAACATGTGACTGGAGATCAAAAGGAAAACAAGGAAGAATGTGGTATCATGGAAGCAAAGGGAAGAGAGTTTAACAACAAAAAAGCAACTTATGAACAATGCCAAATGCTTTGCAAGATAAACATTAACAAGTGTTCACACAAAGAGTGACATCAGCAAGATAGCTGAATGGGAGTTTTCAGCCCTCCTTCTCTCACATAAATACCAATTTTGACAAATGCTCATGGATAAGAGAACCTTTGTGGAAACCCAGAGTGGACCTCCAAGCTGGATGCACAGAGGTCCCAACATACTGCTAAAGGAAAGAATCCAAGGATAGATTAATTTGAAAAGGGTAAGAAGAACAGTTTCAGTTTACTCACATCACCACTTTTTTAAAGCAACACAGCTCGGTACCAGCTCGGTAGAGACCTCCTTGGCTCCTGATTTCTCCCACGGGAAAGGAAGAGCATGGTGAGATACAAAAGAAAAGAAACTAAACACAAAGTTAACAGAAGCAAGAAAATAATAAAGATTAGAGCAGAAGTAAATAAAATAGAGATTAGAAAAACAACAGAAGAGATAAATTCAAGAATTGTTTTTTGAATAAACAAAATTTGCATAACTTTAACTGGACTAACCAATAAAAAAAAACATAAAATTATAAATGAAAGATGAGACATTACAACTGATACCACAGAAATACAAAGGATCATAAGAGACTACTGTGAACAATTATATGCCAACAAACTGATAACCTAGAAGAAATGGATAAATTCCTAGAAACATACAGTGTTCCAAGACTGAATCATGATATAATAGAAAATGTGAACAGACTAATAAAAAATAAGGACACTGAAACAGTAATCAAAAATATCTCAAAGACAACCCATGACTTTATACCTTCATTGGTGATTTCTACCAAACACTTACAAATTAACACCAATTCTCTTCAAACCCTTCCAAAAATTGGATGAGGAGGGAACCGTTCCAAACTCATTTGGTGAGACTGGCATTACCTCAATATCAAAACCACACAAGCACACTACAAGAAAAGAAAATTATAGGCCAATATCACTGACAAACACAGATGCAAAAACCCTCAACAAAATACTAGCAAATAGAATTCAACAGTACATCAAAAGAATCATATACCATGATTCAATAGGATTTATCCCAGGAATGTCAGGATAAGTTCGTAAATACGCAAATCAATAAACATGATACACCACATTAACATAATAAAAAATAAAAAGTACTCCCTATTCAACAAATGATGCTGGGATAACTGGCTAGCCATACACAGAAGATTAAAACTGGACCCCTTCCTTACCCATATACAAAAATTAATTCAAGATAAATTAAAGACTTCAGTGTAAAACCTTGGAAAACGACCCAGGCAATACCATTCTGGACATAGGAATGGGCAAAGATTTCATGACAAAGACGCCAAAAACAACCCTAACAAAAGTAAAAATCGACAAATGGGATCTAATTAAACCGAAGAGCTCCTGCACAGCAAAGAAAACTATCAACAGAGTGAACAGACAACTTACAGAATGTGAGAAAATGTTTGCAGACTCTTCATCTGACAAAGGTTTAATATCCAGCATCTATAAGAAACTTAAGCAAAGTTATAAGAAGAAAAAACAACCCTAGTAAAAAGTGGGCAAAGGACATGAACAGATACTTTTCAAATGAAGACACACATGTGGCCAACAATCATATGAAAAGAAGCTCAGTGTCACTAATTATAAGAGATATGCAAATCAAAACCACAATGAGATATCATTTCACATCAGTTAGAATGGCTATTACTAAAAAGTTAAAAAATAACAGGTGCTGGTGAGGTTGCAGAGAAAAAGGAATGCGTATACATTGTTGGTGGGAGTGTAAATTAATTCAACCATTGTGGAAGGCAATGTGGTGATTCCTCAAAGACCTAAAAACAGAAGTACCATTTGAGCTTGCAATCTCGTTACTGTGTATATACCCAAAGGAATATAAGTAATTCTTCCACAGAGACACATGCATGTGTATGTTCATTGCAGCACTAGTCACAAAGACATCAAATCAACCTAAATACCATCACTGACAAACTAGATAAAGAAAATATAGTATATATACACCATGGAATACTATGCAGCCATAAGAAAAAAGGAGATCATGTCCTTTGCAGGGACATAGATGGAGCTGGAGGCCACTATCCCTAGCAAACTAATCCAGAAACAGAAAACCAAATACCACATGTTCTCACTTACAAGTGGGAGCTAAATGATGAGAAGACATTAACACATAGAAGGGAATAACACCCACTGGGGCCTTTCAGAGGGTGAAGGGTGGGAGGAGGGAGGAAAAATAATAGGTACTAGGCTTAATGCCTGGGTGACAATTTGTACAACAAACCTCCATAACACAAGTTTACCCATATAACAAACCATATAACAAACCTGCACATGTACCCCAGAACTTAAAATAAAAGTTTAAAAAAATGGCTGTTTTTGTTGTACACATTACATCTCTGTTCCTGACTGGAAGAAAGACAAAGGAAAAAGGACCCTCTCCAAAACAAAACAAAACAAAACAAAACAAAATCACATTGTGTACATTAAATATATACTTTTTTTTTTTTTTTTTTTTTAGATGGAGCTTTGCTCTTGTCACCCAGGCTGGAGTGCAATGGCGCGATCTCAATTCACTGCAACCTCTGCCTCCCAGGTTCAAGTGATTCTCCTGCCTCAGCCTCCCAAGTAGCTGGGACTACAGGCATGCTCCACCATGCCCAGCTAATTTTGTATTTTTAGTAGACATGGAGTTTCACCATGTGGGTCAAGCTGGTCTCGAACTCCTGACTTCAAGTGATCCACTCGCCTTGGCCTCCCAAAGTACTGGGATTACAGGTGTGAGCCACCACACCCGGTCCTAAATATATACAATTTTTATTTGACAATTATACCTCAATAAAGCTGGGGAAAAGAGAGAAAGTGTTCATTTGATTTAGCCACATGTATCTCACTGGTTAACCTGGTTTGCTTTTGTTCAGCAGAATGCTATGGGTAAAAAAATCCTAGATTAAGAAGTGAATGGAAGATAAAGAAATAAAGGAAGTGAGTATTAACAACAATTTCAAGAAGTTAGGCAGTAAAGCAAGAAGATACACAGGTTAACAGCAGGAAAGTGATGATGGAGGCTCTCCTGAATCAATCTCTTGAACACTTTCTGGGAAAAGTTACAGTATAAGTCATAAATCACAAACTGATTATGCCCATAGGCATGAGGCAGACCACCTAATTAGAAGCAGACTGTATGTAACAGAATGTATGGAAGATAGCAAGTGACACTGACTTCAGTTTGAGGATTAATAGGGAAGTGGAAACTCTGATGATTTGGAAACCACTTTCCTCATCTAAAATAAATAGTCATGAGTCAGTTCCAGTAAATTGTGGCTATGTTGAAATCCAGACCCCATGTTGCCAGATCTTCTGATTGGTCAAGAAACACAGAAAATCAGTACCATTATTACCATGCAGGCCAATGCTGTGGACCCAACATGTGTGTAGGTAATACCTAGAGCAACTAAGAAAATTGTACAAAGACATACTCAAAAACACTAAAAGAAAATCAAGATGTAATCCTAAAAATTGTGTATATAACCAATAGAAAGGCAGCAAAAGAAAAACAGAGGACATAGAAACAAAGGGAACAAATAGAAAACAAACCAAAAATGGAAGACTTTAGTGCCAGTTTACCAATAAGTACATTAAATGTAAATGGTCTGAGTACACCAATTAAAGGACAGAGATTGTCATATTAAGTCAATAAAATTAAGCCCCAACTATATATGCTGTCTACTAGAAACTTAACTTTAAATGTAAGGGCAGAACGATGTGAAAAGTCAAAGGACGGACAAAGGTGTACCATGCACACTAATCAAAATAAATCTGGAGGGATTAAATTAATATAAGACAAAGTAGATATTGTAGCAGAAAATTTATCCAGGATTAAAAGGACATTTCATAACAGTAAAAAGAACAATTTATTAAGAATATATAACAATCCTATACATGTACAAACCCAGCAGAAAGCTTTAGTATACACGAAGCAAGCTTGATTAGATTGAAAGAGAAGTAAATAAAGTATTCCATAATCTAACCCTAACCTAATTTTCCAAGTTTATTTCCTGCTTATGTGTGCTACATGCCAACTAGGTACTTTATTGTTTCCCAAACATGTAACAGACTTCCCCATTTCTGAGTCTTTATTCAGTCTCTTATGCCTACAACGTATTGCTCCTATCAGTATTCCCCCATATCCTCAGCTTCTGGGCTAAATTCAAATGGTATATCTTTAAAAGGTTTTCTCTAACACCACATATGATCTCTCCCTCATCTGAAATTTAACTTCAGTGTAGTCCCTGCTTCTCTTAAAGCATTAAAGTGAGTTATTTACATGTCCATCTTCTGAAGGATAGAGATCTGTCTTATTCATCAGTGAATTCCTAATGCCTAATTCTAACATAGTGGCCACTAAATAGATGTTTTCCAACAAGAAAAAATTGAACAAATTATCAGAAAGAAAGTAATAGATGAAGAGGAGGAGGCCTTAGCTGGTGTGATAATTTGTATATCAACCTGACTGGGTTAAGGGGTACCCAGGTAGTTGGTAAAGCATTATTTCTACGTGTGTCTTTTAGAGTGTTTCCAGAAGAGATTAGCACCTTAATCAGTAAACTGAGTAAAAAATATTTGCCTGCACCAATGTGGACAGACATTATCGAATCCATTGAGGGCCCAGATGAAAAGCAGATTCATAGCAGCAATCAGAATAACCTGACTTGTGCATACCTATGGCATTGGCTAGTTAATTATGGTGTTCCTAGAAGCGAACTAGATAGGAAGCCTATTAATTTTTTACTTGATCTCTATAAGCAGAAAACTTGAAAATCAAGTGAACAAAAGTCTAATTCAAATAACATAAACAGAGTCATGGCCTCTTAATCAATTCCTAGACTTAATCCAGTTTACAGATCCAGAACTTCTTGAATGAAGTGGGGGTTGGGTCATCTTGAGGAAGGATTTCTGTACACTACTGAAAATTTATACTGTTAATATTTCTCCTAGCCCTTTCCAAAGGGACCTACAGCCTTTTACCAGCATAACCGTGCATTAGGAAGAAGGAAATAATAAGACCATTCAGAGACTACTGGACACTGGCACTGAACTGGCATTGATACTAGGAGACTCAAAACGGCATTGTGTCCCTCCAATCAGAATAAAGTCTTATGGAGGTCAGGTGATCCATAGAGTTTTAATTCAAGTCTGTCTCACAGTGGGTCCAGTGGGGTTTGAAACTCATCCTGTAATTATTTCCCCAGTTCCAGATGCATAATTGAAATAGACATTCTGAGCAGCTGGCAGAATTTGCCCATTGGTTCCCTGACCTGTGGGGTGAGGGTAGTTTGGTTGGAAAGGCCAAGTGGAAACCATTAGAGCTGTCTCTACCTAGAGAAAATAGCAACTCAAAAGCAATATAACATTCCTGGAGGGACTGCAGAGATTAGGAGACTTGAATGAGGATATGACACTATTCCCCAGGGTGATGAGACAGTTACCTGGTAGCAAGTGGATTACACTTGATAACGTCCATCATGGAAGCAGCAGCATTTTGTCCTTACTGGAGTAGACACTTACTCTGTATATTAGTCCATTCTAATAATGCTATGAAGAAATACCCAAGACTGGGGAATTTATAAAGGAAAGAGATTTAATTGACTCACAGTTCATCATGTCTGGGGAGGCCTCAGGAAACTTACAATCATGGCAGAAGGCACCTCTTCACAGGGTGGCAGGATAGAAAATGAGTGCCAGTAGGGTATATGCCAGACCTTATAAAACCATCAGATTTCATGAGAACTCACTCACTATCACAAGAACAGCATGGGGGAAACTGTCTTCATGACTCAATGACTCAATTACCTAATACCAGATCACTCTCACAACACGTGGGGATTATGGGGGTTACAATTCAAGATGAGATTTGGGTGGGGACACAGCCAAACCATATCACTCTGGATACAGATTTGTCTTCCCACCATACAATGTTTCCACCATCCTTGGACTTACAGAATGTCTAATTCACCATCATAATATTCCACATAGCTTTGCTTCTAACCAAGGAACTCACTTCACAGTCAAAGAAGTGTGGTAATGGATCCATGCTCATGGAATTTATTCATCTTACTATGTTCCCACAGTCCAGAAGCAGCTGGTTTGATAGAACAGTGGAATGGTCTTTTGAAGACTCAGGTACAGTGTCATCTAGGGGGGATATACTCTGAAGGCCTGGGTCAAAGTTCTCCGGAAGGCTGTATATGCTCTGAATCAGCATCCAATAAACTATGCTATTTCTCCTATAGCCAGGATTTACTGGTCCAGGAACCAAGGGGTGGGAATGGAGGTAGCACCACTCACCATTACCCTTAGTGACCCATAGCAAAATTTTTGCTTCCTGTTCCTGTAACTTTATACTTTGCTGGCCTAGAGGTCTTATCTCCAGAGAAAGGAATGCTTCCCAATAGAAGACAAAATAATGATTCCATTATACTGGAAGATAAGATTGCCAACCAGCCACTTTGGGTTCTTCATGTCTCTGAGTCAACAGGTCAAAAAGTAAGTAAGTTACAGTGTTGACTGGGATAATTGATCCAGATGGTCAAGATGAAATCAGATTAGTACTTCACAATGGAGGTAAGGAACAGTATGTTTGCAATACAAAAGATCCCTTAGGCCATCTCTTAGTATTACACTCCCCTGTGATTAAGGTCAAAGGGCAACTACAACAACCAAATCCAGACAGGACAACAACCCACATTCTTTAAGAGTGAAGATTTTGGTCACCATATCAGGTAAAAACTGTAACTAGCTGAGGGGCTTGCTGAGGGCAAAGAGAATAAAGAATGGGTAGTAGAAGAAGGTAGTAATAAGTACCAGCTAGACCACAGGACCAACTACAGAATCAATGACTATAATTGTTATGAGTATTTCCTCCTTATTTTGTTATGAATATGGTTGTGTGTATATATACATATAGTAATCAAATATTTTTATTTCCTTTCTTATCTCCTCATGTGACATCAGATGTACTGACTTTAGATAGATATTTAACTATTGTTAATTTTACAGCATACTTTTTAAGTTAGGGGATATGAGAAGAAGAGTAAACATCACTCAAGGACTTTACGTGCTTTTCTGGGGAAGGGATTAGTGTGTTTTTGTTGTATGCAAAAGAGCTGCATTATGTTATGTGAATGTATGACTTTGTTATTGTCTTTATTTGGATATTAAATATGGCTTAAGAAGATGCATATGGGTGCCAAGTTGACAAAGGTTGGACTTGTGATGGTTAATTTTAGGTGTCAAATTGAGTGGGTTAAGGGATGCCCAGATAGCTGGTAAAACATTATTTCTACGACTATGAAAGTGTTTCTGGAAGAGATTAGCATTTGAATCAGCAGACTGAGTAAAGAAGATCCACCTTCACATCCACCATGTGAACAGGCATCATCCAATCCATTGAGGGTTGGGATAAAACAAAAAGGCGGAAGAAGGGCAAATTTGCCCTCTCCCTGGAACTGGGAGATCGGTCTTCTCCTGTTCTTGAACACTGGAGTTCCTGGGTCTTGAGCCTTTAGTCTCAGAGACCTACACTAGTGACACCCCACTCTCACCCCAGTTTTCAGGTCTTTTACCTCAGGCTGAATTATGTCACTGGCTTTTCTGGTTCTCCAGCTTGTAGAAAGTATATCGTGGGACTTCTCATTCTTCATAATTGTATGAGTTAATTTCCATAATAAATGCTCTTTTATCTAGGTAGATAGATAGATGATAGATAGATAGATAGATAGATAGATAGATAGATAGATAGATAGATAGATAGATCCTATTGGTTCTGTTTCTGTGAAGAACCCTGACTCATACAGGTGGTAACTAAACCTAGCATGTGTCCAAGTTTCATTCATTCATTCGTTCACCCAAAACTACTTTCTTAGCTTTCTCAACACTTATTTGGGACCTACTGTAGCCCAAACCTTGTGCTAGTTAATGATCATCATACCCCATATGTACTCAATATTTAAGTTTTCAAAATCATGTTTACACCCAAATCTCTTGTCTTCCTTAGCTTTAAAGTAATTAAAAAGTCTGATGTGCCTTTGCCACGACATAGAAGGCCTCATTTTTCTTCTTGGAGGAGAGACAAGTAATGTAGGAAGATAACTTCTTGACCATTTTAAAGAACTATCTTTACCTTTATTTTACTTCTCATTAGGAATATTTCAAGGAAATATTTCTATTTAAATAAGACAAATAGATAACAGATAAATAATTTCTAAATTTTCACAAGTCCCATGATATACTTTCTACAACCTGGAATTCTGACAGGTTTCCTGCTGACTACAAATGTGCTCTCTGTTTACTGTCTCAGCACCAGCCTACATATCTGACCTATTATCAACATAGTATGTAGCTACATATCATACTGTCTTGGAGTTGTAGCCAATTATATTAACCTTTTGCTTTTTATCACCACCAACCTGCATATCACATGAAGAAAGGTAAACATCATAGTACCAAATGGAAGGAAAACTCACAATGCCATGGCTGATAATTTAGTAATAGCTAGTTACCTAATGTAAAATGTAAAACCCTAAGTAGAAACCCATGATATGAACCTACAGAAAGGAATAATGAGGCACTATGTACACGTTTGATTGTATCAGCCACAAGATCAGAGGCCTGACTGTAGAAATAATTACAGAGATTACAGAGAAACTACTCTGTAATCTATTAATACATTTGTATTTTATTTCATTTCTGGGGTTTCTTACTGTTTAAATGAAGATATTTTGTTCAGTTTCAACCTGTTTCCACCAAAATAAAAGTCAAGTAATTTGTGCCAAGAAAAAGTAATTGATGAAAAGATGTACAGTGAAGTTTGAAACCCACTGCCATAGAATAGTGCTTCCCAAACATTAATGTGTGTGCAAATCACATGGGGGATCCTCATAAAAAAGTAAGTGCTGATACACTATGTCTAGAATGGCACTTTGATTCTTCATTTTTAACAAGTACTCTTGTGATTCTGAAACTTCCATTTCTCAGATCACACTTTGGGTGGACAGGCTTTGGAGAAATTCTCCAAGATATGTCCATGGTGACACATACAAGGATGCTCATTGGAGCCCTGTTTTATTAGGAGGGAAGAAGAAGAAAGATAACATGCCTTTATTATCCCTTAGTAAAATAATAGATAAATAATTTCTAAATTTTCACAAAGTGGAGCACTGTTTAACAGCTAAAATTGATTAACTAGAGCTACCCTATATCAACATGAATAATTAATTTAAAACAATGATGATTGATGAAAGCAAGTTTTAGAATACAATTTGATATATTTCAGATACAGTTTTCAAAAACCTCAATACAATATTATATTATGTATAGTTTATGAATATATATGTGTACAGTTAAATTTTTAAACATTCATGGAAATTATTCACATAAATTTTAGGAGAATACTCATCTTGGGGGATTGAGAGGAAAGAGATGAGGATGTGGAGTTCCATCTTATTTGTCAAGCAAAACATAGGTCATAAAGAACCTAGATCTGAAGTATATTTACAAATTAACTTCTGCTGTATATTCTTTTGTTCTTTTCTTCAGTACATTTGAAGTATTCTGTCATTAATTTTTTTAAACATCGAGGGCTTTGATGCCTTTAATTATTATGTCAGGTGCTGCTGTGAGTAAAGGCCCTGGTCTCAGTAACAGGAACCTCCTTGTGAAATGAATCACTGCGTTCTCTCTTGTAGCTAGCCATTCTCAGCTCCATTAAATCAGCAAATAAAAGACTATCTCCAATAGTCTCATGATATTCCTGTCCTTAGTCACAAACTTCTTGTCCTAACCCTTTTTATATTCTGTCTGGCCTCCATGTCCCTCCATACCTTAATGTAGGAGTCTCAAGTGGAGACCCCAAAAAGTTTGCTCTGCATCCAACAGTGTGACCTGAACCTCCTGGGATCAGTTTTGTTTTATGCCTCTTCTTTAAGAAATAAAAGTTGATATTTCCCATAGTAGGAAATGTGGGTAAAACTTGCAAAACTTTTATATCTCTGAAACTCTTGTTCTATGGCTATATAATATCTCCAACTGTAATCACCATAGCAAGATGGCAAATTCCATGATGGGGCTTAGCATTATGGAATCTCCTCAAAATATACTTGTCTTCAGCTGATGGGAAAATGCTCCACAAAATGAAAAAATATATATCTAAAGTAGCTATTAAAACATTTAAAAGTGTAGCTAATAAAGTCTGTGTTCAACTATTCATTGACTTTCTTCACCTCTAATATTGACTAGTTTGATGAAATGAATAAAACTATGGCTAGAACACCTGCCAGTGACTAAAAATCAAACTTAGGCAAGTCAAGTCATTTCAGCATCCTGGACAGTTCTCAAATTCCTCATCTAGAAAATATGAAGTTCCTAGCCCAGTAAACAAGGAGGGTGAATGAAAGTCATTATGTTTATTTAAAAGGTAATGAATAAGTATATTTCTCTTTTACACAACATCAAACTTTAACTTTTCCCTTCTCAGTCTCTGCTTTTCTTTCAACAGTCTTTTTCTCTCACTTTTTATACCCTTGTCATCCCACTCCTTAGGGACAACTCTTACGAGGATTCACTTCTCAATCAAGCTATCAATAGTATTTTCCTTAACTCGCTAAAATATTGCTAATAGACTAAGTGCCTGAGGGATCATCCCCAAAACCAACAGCAATGTACTGTGCACCACAAATCAAGCTTAACTGACTCAGTGCTCACAGTTTTCTGCCTGAAGCTATTGTTCTCTGTTTTCCTACTACTTCCTGATTCTATGCTAAAATTGTTGGGCATATGTATTCCCATGGAAACCCACTAACCAATTAATTCTAGAGCCTCCTCCCCCTGGACATTCATAAATCACCAGTCTGCCCACTAAGTCAAGTGGTGACAAGTCTTCCTGCTTAGTTATGGTTAACCTGGCTTGCTCTTGGGGGTCTCACTAGATTTCTGTTTGGAGGCAAGTTTAAAGAGGGAAGGTAGTGGCAAGAGAAAATAGTAGGAAGTACCTTTCTTAAGAACCAACAAAAGCTAGAGGTCAGGATGACAGAATCTTCTGTAATTCCTAACGAAAAACAAAAAAGAAATTAAAAAGCTTCTCAAAGAAGAAAGACATCAAGAAAGGCTCCTTGGGATTATAACAAGAACAAAATATAAGAACTCCAGAAGACCCAGACACTTACTAGCTTGCTCACTGTATACAAATCATTTAAGCTCCCTGAGCTGAGCTTCATTTTCCTCAGCTGTAAAATGGGAGTTGCTACTGACTAAATGTTTGTGGCCCTCCAAAATTCATATGTTAAAGTCCTGATCCCAAATGTTACAGTATTTGGAAGTGGGGCCCTTGGGAGGTTATTAGGTCATGAGGGTGGAGCTCTCATGAATGTGATTAGTGCCCTTATGAAAACAGACAGGAGATAAATAATTTCTCCCACCACTATGTGAGGATTTAGGAAGAAAGTAACTATCTGCAAACCAAAAAGAGAGCTCTCACAAGACACCAAATCTACCAGCACCTTGGACTTCCAGTCCTCCAGAAGCATGGGAAATAAATGTTGTTTAAGCTATCCAGTCTATGGTAATTTGTTACAGCAGCTTGAGCTCCTTAAGACAGGAATCCCACCACCTACTTTTAGGGTTGCTTTGAGGATTATTCAGTCACAGCCTCCATTCTCCATCACCTCTTTCAGCTCCTTCTCCATATGACCACTACATGTCCTCAGGGTTGCCTCCTGATTGATTCTTTTATTGCTACTCTTTTTCCGTAAGAGAACTTCATCTATTCCCATGACTTCAATTGCTGTATGTCAATGACTGACAATTAAGTATCTCCAGCTCTGAGAGCTCTGAGCTCCAGATCCATACATTAACTTGCCTACTTGACATCTTCATTTGAATGTCCCAAATGCACCTCAGTGTAATATGCCCAATATTGAACTGAAAATTTCTCTCACCTTCTAAATATGCTTCATCTATGGTCTTCCCAATCTGGGTAAATTGTTCCACCATACGCCAAGCCCATTCATTATACCTTCTAAATGTCTTTCAACTCTTCCCTCTTCCTCCTGGCTCCATTATTACCACACAAGCCCAAATGTCATCCCAAAAGGCAACAGCAATGTACTTTGCACGACAAGTCAAGCTTAACTGACTCAGTGCTCACTGTTTTCTTTCTGAAGCTATTGTTCTTTGTTTTCCTACTACTTCCTGATTCTGTGTTCCAGATCCATACATTAACTTGCCTATTTGACATCTTCATTTGAATGTCCCAAATGCACCTCAGTGTAGCATGCCCTGGACTTTTGCCATCATCTTTTGCCAGGACTATTTCAAGTGCATACTAATTGGCCTCCCTGCTTTCACCCTTGGCCCTTTAATTAATTCTCCACACAGCAAAGAGTAATATTTTTTACAGTGTAAATCAGAACCATATCACTCATCTGTTTAAAACATCTCATCAGCTCCTTTTCCTTTTATGATAAATATCAAATTCTATTAGTGTGGCTTACTGGTGGTCTACACACTCTGAACACTGCCTACTTCTCCAGTTCTGTCATATGTTGTTCTACCCAAATCTCACTGGACATACTATTTCCTTTGCCAACTTAGGCCTCAGCTTATTCTATTTCCTTTTCCAGAATATAATTTATCTACTAACTCCAACTCTTTTCACTTGGTTAACCCCTATCCTTCCATAAGTTCATGGTTTAAACTTCACATCCTTTAGATAAACATTTATTTCCCTCACCTATAACAATAGCAGGTCCCTTCCTCTGGCTTCCACAGAATCATGTGCTTTTTCTTTGAAACACTTAGAACATGTCTAACTATTTACTGCCATATATTTAATATCTTTCCCACCCCTAAAAGGCTAAATTCCAAGAGGGCAGAAATTTTTATCTTTTTATTCAACATTATATCCCCAATGCCTAGTACAACACTTGGAACATAGCTGGAGTTCAATAAATATCTGCAGACTTACTTCAACAGTCCTACAATTGTTCCCCTTGCCTTTATTTTTCCCTTTCTATCTCCTCTAAGGTGCAAAATTTGAACAAAACAATTAACTGGTTGCCCAATGCCATTGATACAAAGGCTAAACACCTCAACATGACATAGAATATTGCATGATCAAGATACTGCTTGCCACTAGAGACTCATCTCCCAACACTCCCTATTTCCACACAAGGCTCCATACGGAACTATTTGCAGTTTCCCTGAGCACTTGGAATATGCCTGCTACAAATAAATCAAATATTTTCAAAATAAATAAATATTTCTTCCAAATAGTTCTAAAATCCACATATCTCTCTCTATTCCTACTATCACTATCCTAGTCTAGACATTCATAATATCTCATGTATTCTTCTTCAGCAACCTCTTAACAGACTTACTCCCAAGTCTGTCCTTTGTGCTGCTGCCAGAAAGATCTTACTAACAAATAAGTTTCGATATGACAATCTCCTCTCTCTCTTAAATTCCTTCAAAGAGTCTAACCACTTATAAAATGAAATCCAAATTCATTAGTATGACACACATGATTGATTATATGAGGTCATCAGTTTACAATGCTTGGCAAAATGTCTGTCATACTAAAAATACTCATATTAGTCACAGGATTCTTTTGCTGCAGGAACAAACAAACCCCCCGCATCAATCTCAACATTTATTGCTCAGGGTCTTCAGGCCAGCTGTGATTTGATTGTGTTTACCTGGGCTCAGGTTCAAATGCGCTCCACATACTCTCATTCTGTGACCCAGGCAGAAGAAACAGCAGCTACCTGGGGATATGTTCTTCTCGTAGATGGTGGTAAGAGCACAAAAGGCCAAAGCAAACTGTATGGGCGCATTTAAAACTTCTAATGGGACATGGCATATTTCTTACTTGCTCACATTGCATTGGCCAAAACTCTCCACTCATCATATGACTAAACTGAAAGTCAGTGGGGCAGGGAAGTAAACTGCACCCACTAAGTGGCACGGTAAAGTCACATAGGTGAAAAACCCTAATATAAAGAGAAATTAGAATAGTTGAAAACAACATTCTAATCCACTAGAGCTTTCATTATTATTTGAAAAACTTCACCAACTTACTCCTACCTATTTTTGCAGTTACATCTTCTGCTACTGCCAAACTTGAAATTTACACTATAATAATACTGTCATAGCTAGTCTCTAAAAATGGGCCCCCAATGATACATGTCTTTTCGTATTGATGGTATTGTATAGACTCCATCCCTTGAATCTTGGGTGAATATGTTATTCATTAGCCACCAACAGAAGTAGAAGTGACACTGAATGACTTCTTAGCCAGGTCAGAAGTCTTGCAGCTTCAACCTTGCTCCCTTAGAAAAGCACACTTTTGATTCTGTCTTTCAGCAAGCTCCCTCTTGAAACTAGTTATTATATTATGGGAATCCCAAGTCACGTGGAGACCATATGTATGCACTTCAGTCAACTACCCCAGCTGAACTCTCAATGAATGGCCAGTATCAACTACCAGTAATACGAGTGAGCAATATTGTACATTTACTCCAGTTGAGTCTTCAAAAGACTGTAGCCCCAGCTGAACAACTAACTACAACTGCCAAAGATACCTTAAAAAAGAACCACAAATCTGAATCTGGTCAACTCACAGATTTGTAAGAGAAGGTTATAAATTGCTTTTTGTAAAAAAACATTACTTTGTTTTGACATCCTGTATTTATTTCAGTTGTGGTAAAATACACATAACATAGAATGTAGCATCTTAACTATTTTCAAGTGTAGAGTTCAGTAGTGTTAAGTACATTTACATTGGCATGCAACCAATCTCCAGAACTGTTCTCATCTTGCAAAAGTGAAATTCTATACCCTTTGAACAATATTATTTTCTCTCCCCTGCAGCAACCACCATTCTACCTCTGTCTACATGAATTTTACTATGCTAGGTAACTCATATAAGTGAAATCATACAATATTTGTCTTTTTGTGACTGGATTATTTCACTGAGAATAATATCTCCAAATATCATTCATGTTGCAATATATGCCAGAATTATCGTCCTTTATAAGGCTGAATAATAGTCCATTGTGTGGATAAACCATGTTTTGTTTATTCATTTATCTGTTGATGGATACTTGGGTCACCTGCACCTCTTTGCCATTTTTAATAATGCTGCTATAAACATAAGTGTATATATATTATACATATTATATATATATTATCTATATAATATATATCTTAACTATTTTCAAGTGTACATATATTTTCAAAAAATATATAATAATATATATATATATATATATATCTTCAAGATCCTACTTTCAAGTTTTTTGAATATACACTCAGAACCAAAATTGCTGGATCATATGATAATTCTATTTTTATTTTTTAAGAACTGCTTTACTGTTTTCCAGAGCAGCTATACCATTTGACATTCAAACCAGCAGGGCACAAGGTTTCCAATTTCTCCACATCCTTGCCAACACTTGTTATTTTCTGTTTTTGTTCTTTTTTATTTTAATAGTGGTCATCCTAATGTGTTTTAAATGGTAAAATGTTAAATTATGAAGCGGTTTCTCACACAGCAATAGAAAACTAAAAAGGAACTTGGGACCTAAAGTGGAGTGATGTCTCACCAAAAACTAACACATGTGGCTTCAGCATTGGGACCAGACAGCAGGTAGAAACTAAAAGGACATTAAATCGACTATTAGTTAAGGTTGGAAGAGACTCAGGAAAACTGTTAGAAAAAGCTAGAAGGACCTTGAGAAGACCATGGCTTGGAAAACAGTGAGAAAAGCATTATTAGAGGGAAGATAAGGGGGCCCTTGTCAACACTCACCTGGGCATCATGGAAAATAAACTCATTAATATAGCTGGGAAGATTTCCAGGCAGGATATAAAAAATAGCAACTGGTTTCTTCCTCTTTAGAGAGATCAACTAAAGGATGAACTGTTTAGTTTTCAAGCAGATGTGGAAGAAACATAAAGCAGCCAGGGTATGCTAGTTATAAAAATAACTGTTTAAGGAAGGGCAGTAGTTCATTCTCACACTGCTGTAAAGATACTACCTGAGACTGGGTCACTTATAAAGAAAGGAGGTTTAATTGACTCACAGTTCTGCATGACTGGGGAGGCCTCAGGAAACTTACAATCATGGTAAAAGGCAAAGGGGAAGCAAGGCACCTCTTACATGGTGGCAGGAGAGAGAGAGACCATGGGAAACTGCCACTTTTAAACCATCAGATCTCATGAGAACTCCCTCACTATCACAAGAACAACATGGAGGAAACCACCCCCATGATCCAATCACCTCCCATCAGGTCCCAGGCTAAACACGTGAGGATTATAATTCGAGATGAGATTTTGGTGGAGACACAGCCAAACCACATCATTCTCCCCTGGCCCCTCCCAAATCTCATGTCCTTCTCACATTTCAAAACACCATCATGCCTTCCAAACAGTCCCCCAAAATCTTAACTTATTCCAGCATTAACCCAAAAGTCCAAGTCCAAAGTCTCATCTGAGACAAGGCAAGTCCCTTCTGCCTATAAGCCTGTAAAATAAAAAAGAAGTTAGTTACTTCCAAGATACAATGAGGGTACAGGCAATGGGTAAATGTTCCCATCCCAGTTGGGAGAAATTGGCCAAACAAAGGGGCCACAGGCCCCATGCAAGTCCAAAACTTGCAAAGGAACTCATTAGGGCTCCAAAATAATCTCTTTTGCCTCTGTGTCTCACATCCAGGGCACGCCGATGCAAGGGTTGGGCTCCTATAGCCTTGGGCAGCTCTTCCCCTGTGGTTTTGCAGGGTTCAGTCCCTGTGGCTGCTTTCATAGACTGGTATTGAGTGACTGTGGCTTTTCCAGGCTTATGGCACAAATTGTTAGTAGATCTACCATTCTGGGATCTGGAGGATGGTGGCCCTCTTCTCACAGCTCCACTAGGCAGTGCCCCAGTGAGGACTCTGTGTGGGGACTCCAACTTCACATTTTCCCTCTGCATTGTCCCAGTAGAGGTTCTCCATGAGTGCTCCACTCCTGCAGACTTCTGCCTGGACATCTAGGCACTTCTATACATCCTCTGAAATCTACGTGGATGCTGCCAAGCCTCAACTCTTGACCTCTGTGCACCTGCAGACTCAATACCACGTGAAAGCCACCAAGGCTTGGGGCTTGCACCCTCTGAAGCAATGGCCCAAACTATACTTTTGCCCCTTTTAGCCATGGCTGGACCTGGAGCAGTTGGGACATAGGGCAACCTGTCCCAAGGATGTACAGAGCACCAGGACCCTGGGCCCAGCCCACAAAACCATTTTTCCCTCCTAGGCCTCTGGGCCTGTGATGAGAAGGGCTGCCACTTAAGGTCTCTGAAATGCCCTGGAGGCATTTTTCCCATTGTCTTGGCTAACATTCAGTTCCTCATTGATTATGCAAATTTCTACAGCCAGCTTGAATTGCTGCCCAGAAAATGGGTTTTTCTTATCTACCACATGATCAGGCTGCAAATTTTCCAAACTTTGATGCCCTGCTTCCCTTTTAGATAAAAGTTTCCGTTTCTGATAATCTCTTTGTGAATGCATATGACAGAATGCTTTCAGAATCAGCCAGGTCATATCTTGAATGCTTTGCTGCTTAGAAATTTCTTCTGCCAGATACCCTAAATCATCTCTCTCAAGTTCAAAGTTCAACAGATCTCTAGGGTGGGGGCAAAATGCCACCAGTCTCTTTGCTAAAAAAAAATAGCAAGAGTGACCTTTGCTCCAGTTCCTAATAAGTTCCTCATCTCTATCTGAGACCACCTCGGCCTGGACTTCATTGTCTATCAGCATTTTGATCAAAACCATTCAACAACTCTCTAGGAAGTTCCAAACTTCCCCATATCTTCATGTCTTCTTCTGAGCCCTCGAAACTGTTCCAACATCTGCCTCTTACCCAGTTCCAAAGTCACTTTCACATTTTCAGGTTAACTTTATAGGAGTACCCCACTTTGCTAATACCAATTCTCTGTATTAGTCTGTTCTTGTACTGCTATAGAGACACTACCTGAGAATGGGTAATTTATAAAGAAAGGAGTTTTAATTGATTCACAGTTCTGCAGGGCTAGGGAGGCCTCAGGAAACTTACAATCATGGTAGAAGCCAAAGGGGAAGCAAGGTACATCTTACATGGCAGCAGGAGAGGGATTAAGAGAAACTGCCACTTTTAAACCATCAGATCTTGATAGAACTCCCTCACTGTCATGAGAACAGCATAGGGGAAACTGCCCCCATGATCCAATCACCTCCCACCAGGTCCCTCCCTTCACACGTGAGGATTACAATTCAAGATGAGGTTCAGGTGGTGAAAAAGAGCCAAATTATATCAGAAGGAAAGATTAAATCCTGGGCCAGATGACAGGATTTCAGTAAGATCCTTAGTTAAGACCTTTGAAAGATCTGTGCTTATATATCAGTCTATAAGTTCCTTATAGAAAACTCAAGGTACCAAAAAAAGACCATTCTAAGGATCTTAATGGCATACCTCTAGACTCCTGTCATAAACAACAGGGATTTTAAAAACCTTCACAGTCTTGTTCCACAGCAGCCCAAAGGTCCAAGATAGAGAAAAGCCTGTCTCAAAGAGATTTGTGGATACAGCTTTTGTCTAATTATACTCTTTACTATATACTGCTTCAAAGGTGTGACATGCTCATACTGTTTCCTCTTTTCACCATTCTTTTCTTCTCTCCCTGATTAAAACCTACTCAAAATTCATTCAATGAAAACTTAATAAGCTAGGTTAGGTACAAGGCACTATTACCTAAAAAAAAGTACTTAAAAAATATGCAAGATCTTTTGTGAAAAAGCTAACAGAATTTGACTTCTATAGTTGGACTATAGGATTAGGAATAATGTTTATTTTTTCTTTTCTTTTGACTCACTTATGTTTCTAAATTTCTTATAGTAAACTATATTGACTATTTTTTAAAAAATAGAGTAGGAGATTCTCTTCCCTAGCCGAACCCATATTTTGTTGGAGGTGACAACGTGTGCAGGTAAAAAACTCACTTCATCAGGCTCACTTGCAGTAACTGTTGGCCATGTGGTTCTATTCTAGCTAATGAAACAAAAGCTGAAGTTTTCTGGGAAAGCTTTTCATTTTTCTAATGGAGACACCACATCTTCCTGCTATCCTAGTTCTTCTTCCTGTTGGGAATGCAGGCATAATGCCTATAAATGTAGCAGGCAACTTGCAGCCATAATGATGAAAGCAAAAGTTGGATTAAAAGTTTGAGCTTGGGTTGATGATACCATCATGGCGCAACCACACCAACTATAGATTACCTACCTCAATATTTATCTTATTTTTATTTTTTTAAGTTTATTGTGGTATGGTACAATTTATATAAAACTCACCCTTTATAAGTGTACAATTATGTGATTTTTGACAAATACATACAAACAGATATACATTACCACCAGCACAATCAAGATGTAGAATGTTTCCATCACCCTCAAAAAGTTTTCTCATGATTTTCATACTCAATCCTCTCCCCACACTCCTGGCCTCTAACAAATGCTAATCTGTTTTCTACCTCTACAGATTTGTCATTTCCTGAAATTTACATAAATTGAATCATACAGTATATACCCTTTTGTATGTGGTTTTACTTAACATAATGCTTTCTTGATTCATCCATGTTGTTGCACATATCATTAGTCTGTTCATATTTATTTCTTAGAAGTATCTCATTGTTTTGGATATACCACAATATGTTCATTCATTCATCAGTTGATGTGCATTTGGGTTATTATCATATTTGTCTATTAAGAATAAACCAGACATGAACATTAATGAGGTCTTTATGTGGACATATGTTTGCATTTCTCTTGGGTGAAACACATAATCACATCTCTTTATGGATTATCTATTCTATTCCATTTATCTATATGTCCATCTTTGTACACCATACTGTCTTCAGTACAGTAAATTTATAGTAATACATTTTTAATATTTAAATTTTAGGTTCAGTGGGTACATGTGCAGGTTTGTTACATGGGTAACTTGCATGTCACTGAGGCTTAGTGAACGAATGACTCCATCACCAAGGTAGTGAACATAGTACATGATAGGTAACCTTCCAACCCATGCCTTTCTCCCCACCATCCCTCCTCAAGCAGTCCCCAATATCTATTGTTCCCACCTTTGTGTCCATGTGTATTCATTGTTTAGTCCCCACTTGTAAGTGGGACTATGAAGTACTGGTTTTCCGTTCCTGCTTAATTTGCTTAGGATAATGGACTCCAGCTGCATCTATGTCGCTGAAATGAACATGATTTCATTCTTTTCTTTGGCTGCATAGTATTCCATGGTGTATATGTACCACATTTTCTTTATTCTGTCCAGCATGGATGGGCATCTAGATTGATTCCATGTCTTTGCTATTGTGAATAGCACTGTGGTGAAGATGTGAGTGCATGTGTCTTTTTGGTAGAAAAATTTATTTTCCTTTGGGTATGTATTAGCATTCTCCAGAGAGACAGAACCGATAGAATAGATGTCTATATATAAGGGAGTTTATTAGAGAATTTGCTCATACTACTACAAGACAAAGTCCCACAATAGGCATTCTGTAAGCTGGGGAAAGAGAGAAGCCAGTAGTGGCTCAGTCTAAGTCCAAAAATCGCAAAACCAGGGAAGCCAACAGTGCAGCCAAAGGCCCGAAAGTTTCTGGAAAGCCACTTTGGTGGAAGTCCCAGAGTCCAAAGGCTGAAGAACCTGGAGTCCAATGTGCAAGGGCATAAGGAGTGGAAGCAAGCATCTGGCATGGGAAAAAAAAATGAGAGCCAGAAGACTCAGCAAGCAAGCTATCCCCCTTTCTTCCACCTGCTTTGTTCTAGCTGTGCTGGCAGTCAATTGGATGGTGCCCACATTGAGGGTGGGTCTTCATTCCCAGTCCACCAGCTCGAATGTCAATCTCCTCTGGCAACACCCTCACAAACACACCCAGAATCAACACTTTACCAGTCATGTAGGAATCTCTCAATTCAATCAAGTTGACACCTAATATTAACCATCACATATACCCAATAGTAACATTGCTGGGTCAAATGGTAGTTCTGTTTTAAGCCCTTTTGGAAATCTCCAGACTGCTGTCTGCAGTGGCTGAATTATTTACATTTCCACCAGGAGTGTATAAACAGCCTCACCAGCATCTGATGCTTTCTGACTTTTAAGTAATAGTTATTCTGACTGGTGTGAGATGGTATCTCATTATGGTTTTGATTTGCATTTCTCTAATGATTAATGATAACAAGCATTTTTCATATATTTGTTGGCCACGTGTATGTCTTCTTTTGAGAAGTGTTTGATTATGTTCTTTGCCCATTTTTAACGGGGTTGTGTTTTGTGAATTTGTTTAAATTCTTTAGATTCTGAATATTAGACCTTTGTTGCATATATAGCTTGCAAATATTTTCTCCCATTCTATAGGTTGTCTATTTACTCTGTTGATAGTTTCTTTTGCTGTGCAGAAGCTCTTTAATTAGATCTCACTTGTTAATTTTTATTTTTGTTGCAATTGCTTTTGAGGACTTAACCATAAATTCAGATGTGGATGGGTGTAGCTCATAACACACATGGTAAACTGAGGTAGCTGACAGATGTTTGAGTTGTGCACACATGTACATTTTGTGCATTCCTACACTGCTCACTTCAGGTGGAGTTTTCTGTGCTCTCTTAGTGTTTTTCTTGAACAAAATAATACATACGTGAAATGTGCATTATGGTCAAATTGTTCCCTAATAAATCTTGTGTTGAAACAAATTCATATTTTCAAAGCAAGAGTTATAACATAACTGACTGCATGTTAGACACTAAAATAGACATGTCTAATAGGCAGTTGGATTTACAAGTCTAGAGTTTATGGCAGAGGTACAAACTAAGCATAATTTAGAAGTCATCAACATATATATGCTGTTGGAAGCCATACAATTGGTTGAGACTACCTAGGGAGTGAATATAAATATAGAAGACGTAAAAAAGACAAGTTCTAGGACACTCCAACATTTAGAAGGAAGATGAGTAGGAATCAGGCAAGGATTCTAAAAGCCAAGTGTAGAAAGTTTTTCAAGGAAGAGGGAGGAATCAACTGTACCGAATAAAGCAGATAGGTCAAGTATAAAAAAGGACTAGGAAACATTCTTGTAATCTGGTTACCTGGAGGGGACTGGTAACTTTGACAAGAATAGTTGAGTGGTGAGAAAGAAGGCCTGACGGGAAATAGTTGAAGAGGAAATGGGAAAAAAAGGACTGAAGACAGCCAGTGTGGGGAATTATTTTTTGAGGGAAAGAAAAATAGAGGAAAGGTGCTACGACACATCAGAATTTTTCTTTAAGATTGAAGAAATTACAGTTTGTTTATATGCTGATCAGAACAGAGGTCCTGGGTGTAGATGCAGGTAGGTGGAAAAGATGTTTATAGTATTGTGGAGATTCCCTTTGATTGCCTCTGTTTTCTCAGTGAAGTAGAAAGCAAGGTCATTTTCAGCTGAGAGTGAGGCAGGAAAGGAGGTGTTGGCATTCCAGGAGAAAAGAATCAAACCATTGTTCAGGAGAGTTTGAAAGGACTAGGGTAACAGAATAACATATATTTTTTTTAAAGTTCCTAGATAGAACTACTGGATCAAAGGATGCATATAATTTTCATTTTGTTAGATACTGTCAAATTGCCCTCTGACAGTACATTAGTTCACATCCCCGCATGTGACAATGTCTGCTTTCTCAAGCCTTTGCCAACACAGTATGCTATCAAGCATTTATGCTCTTTTCAATCTGAGAGTTGAAAATGATATCTCAGTGCAGTCTTAGTTTGAAATGTTCTTATTTATGTGAAATTGAGCATTTTTCTTATGAATAATGACAAAGGACCACAGATAAAACTAGATCCTTCCAGGGAGCTGTGACTTGGTAATTTAGGCAAACAATTTCTTTTTATTTTCTGTCTCCATCCACTCAACCAGTATTTACTGAGTGTCTACTATGGATTATACACTGTTCTATTGACCAAGGGATACAGCAGTGAACAAAAAAAAAAAAAAATCAATATCAGAACCTAAGCTGGGAGCCATATCCCAGAATCACAGAAACTCGAGGGAAACAGAGGTCACAGGTAACCGCTATGATCAAGACAAGAACCCAGGGCAGAAATCAAGCTTTCTGTTAGGTGCTATGGAGAGAAACACTAAGATTTTTGAGCAGGCAAATGATATAAAATCGAGCTGAGCTTTAGGATGACAAATAAACCCATTTGTTTGTGGATTAAGGATTAAGGAAAAGCAGCAGCTGGTTCATGGGAAGTACTTAGTAAATGTGAAAGGAAAAAAAAAGAAGGACTTTCCATGAGGGAAAAGTGGCTACAGATACAATAGAAGTCCTCTTCTTCATAGAACTCTGAATCAACTGGTCTTGTAGGTACTCAGAGAAAAATTGCATATACAGGAAATAACTACTAAAAGCTGTGTTCAGCCACTCTCCCAGGTCCCCTCGACTCTCTGTGATTTTCCAGGCATTGTAGCAATGGGTGATTCTAGAGCAGAACTGGAGGCACAATGCCTATTTAAAGATATATTTTCAGACTTAAAGAATTCCTCTTGGCAATGCTCTCAGCTGTTGCCCTTGGGAACTGGTGCAAATTTTCACTCAGGTATCAAATGACCACATATGCTGAACTATGTAATTCAAACTTATCTGAACCAAGTTCCTCAGTGCTAAGCTGACATGCAAACCAAAAAAGCCATGCTATTTGAGTAGTTTCCTTGATTTCTCCTTCCACTGGCAGTACCCAGAAGTCTACAATTCCAGTCAATCTTGTAAACTGGATAACTGCCCAATCAAAATAGGAAGCATTCATCAAATATAATCATAAACTCCTGGCCTGGAACTCCTTGTGGTGTCTCTGGAGGCTGAAGATGTCATTTGGGAAAGCACTTAGCCAGGCAGCAATGTTGCTCAACCTTTCCACTCTCCTGGCACCCTGAAATTCTCTTGCAAAAAGTTGCCAAGTCATAAATCACTGGAGCTGTGTTGAAGTTTGAAAATTTTAGCTTCCCTAAACCTCCTTCCAGTCCTCATGAAGCCCAATTACATGGCTGTTTTAGGTGCCTACACTGAGATTCCTACTCATTTCTACACAAATCTTGATAATCCCAACATCAATCCCTCCCTAGTGTGAAGTAATCTGAGCAATTCTCTGTTCTTGTAAAAGAAGAATCTGATTTCCCATGTATTGGCTATTTAGCAATGAACTCAATACTTCATCACTGAGGATACATAAGCAACCTTAGCAACCTTTGGATGGTTGTGAAGAAAAAGTGAATTACCATGTACTACACGTCTTCTAAGTGTCAGGCACTGTGTTGGGTGTTTATAAAAGTTATCTCATTTTGGTCAGGATCATGACTGTAATGTAAAATACTCTGTAAACATTAAACACTATGGAATATAAGAAATCATTATTGTGGGGTATTAATGCTGCAATCCTTCCTTTACAATGAGAAAATTCACAGAAAGCATTCCCATAGTGTCTCATACTTTTCTCAAGATCCGTAGTCCTAACAAAAGGCAAATGGTGATATCATATATGTCTGCATTCGTCCATTGGACTGTTAGCAATCAGAGGGCAAAGACTAGGTGATATTTTTCCTTTGTCCATAGCTAAGCAAAATAAGCACAGTGCCTAGGTCAAAACAGGTGCCTAGAAAATGTGTGTTAAGTAATTTGAAGGTAATTCAGGGTGAGGAGGTCAGACACTAATTGACAATACTGATAAATGTGATGACTTATTGATAAAGATGACAGAAGTGCCATGCTTAGAAACAATTCTTATCCTTACCATGGCCTGGAACCCTCTAGTATCCTTCTGCTAACTTCTGCTAACTCACTATGCTCCAAACACAGCAGCCTTCTTGCTATATTTCAGACATACCAAGCACCCCTACCTCAGGACCTTTGCCTTTGCTGCTCTTCATGGCTTACTGTTACTTCATTCAGGTCTCTGTTCAAATGACACATCTTTAAGAAAACTGTTCAGACTGTAATTTCTAAAATAGAATGCCTGAAACCTTGCTAGTTCTTTACCCTGCTCTATTTTTATTAAACACACTTACCAATACCTAACATTATGAATCCAATAGTTTCCTTGTTCCACTAATGTATAAGCTTCAATTAAGAGAGAGATGTTTTCTTACTCACCATGGCAACTCCAGCACCAGAATAATGCCTGGCATGCAGCAGGTACTCAAAACTTTGTTCAAAGAAAAAACAAATTGATCAGTAATATAGGTCTGAGAGTTAATTGCCAGGTAAAGACCCCTGTGGCTTAAGATTCTTGATGCTTTTTTACATCATACTTAAAGTAAAAGTGTAGAGCACGATGTATTTCTAATAATAAACAGGTTGCTCAGCCTTCCAATCTCTATATCCTTCTGGAGCTATGTAATTTGGAAAATAAAATTGAATTCCACATTGGTTTATCCAAAAATAATCCTTAAATGATTAAAAATATGAATTCAAAATCCAGATTGTCAGCAAAAGTTAAGACAATCAAAGCTAAAAGAATAAACTAATTTGGATAATCCTAATTTGCCTTCAGAACAGAACAAAGAAGAAAACATCTTAATCAAATACAATAATTTTCCATCTCTAACTGACCCACCATGCCCAGAAAATCTGCCAACACAAATTCCAGTTGTGTTCAGTAGGATGAGAATGACATGCCAGAAAATATGATAAGTCAAGAGGAGTAACAGAAATGGAGCTTTTGCCCAAGAGAGTAGGGGAAGTGTGCGTGTAGGAGTGGCTTATTCAAAATATGGAATGTTACTTTCTGATTAAATACGTATATGTTGCTCAGAAACCCCTTTTGATTTTCAAAATCAAAAGCCTGTAATATGCTTGCAATAACTTTAAGATATCATAGATTTTACAGATAGCCATGAGATTACTAGCTTAAATCTACATATTTCTTTAGAGCAGTGAAGGGGAGCTTGACCAAGTCCTTGTGTGAGCTGTTGCCCTTGGCCTTAAGGAGACCACCACTTAACTTCAAGAAACATAAAATTTAACCAATCTAATAAACAGGTGTCAGATGTAACAGCTGGGAATCTTCTTCTAGCAGAAGACAGATGTTAGTAGAAGACACTGGAACTTTGACTTCCACATTGGTGTCCCAATAAATGCACCCACCTCAGTTCCTCCTTACTCTTCAATCCCATGGATTTTGCTTTATGAGCATTTCATTTCAGCCACCTACCACCCCAACCCAATTTTATGATAGAGCAAAAACACCTGAACTATACTGACTGTAACCACCCACAAGAGAGAACAACCCTCCTGTTATCGAATGCTCATAATTTTTTAGTATGGATGTCATGGACTCTGTTCAGACAAAGAATTGCTATACTGTGGGCCTATAACCAGAGAGTTTTTAAGCTACTTTTACTGTATGTCATTTTGGGTATCCAAGAAGCAGCTTTTAAGAAAAAGTTAGGAATGCAAAAAATTCATTGTGGAGTAATACCTGTGAAAACTGAAAGGGGAATAAAGCAGATGAGCAGAAAGGGCCTTCACATTGTCTTGCAGATATGACACCTGTGAAAGGAAAGGAGGAGGAAATCAAGATTTAGCAGGGAGAGCTTCACATCAAACTGCAGATCTGAGTAAGTCCTGGAAAACTCAATGAGAAGCTCTGGAGCAAAGATTGTCCATTAGAGGCATCCCCTAAAGGACAGGCACTAGCAACCACATCATGCTCAATCACTGGCTAAATACCACTCAGGAAGTGTGGCCTTCCCCCATACTCTGAGGCAGATCCTGAAGGTGCTGCACCTGGAGGATGCCAGCTCACTGTACTCCTCGCATATGAACAGCAGGTTCTTTCTTGAAGGGTGATCTGAGGAGTGAACTTTCATGGCTGCCACATCTGGGGATCAGATCTTGCCTGGAAGTTACAGACATTCATTGTTTCAATTGGTTGTGAATGAGGCAGGTCTCTCAAATTAGAAACCAGAGCTCAATATGAGAATCCTAAGTAGGTGGCAATGTTAGAGCCTGGACTTTTGCATGTGTTGAAAAAGAAAACACATTGACCAATCTTTGAAAGATAGAAAACAAGATAACTCTTAACACATGAAGATTAATTAGTGGGGTAGAAGCCAGGCCAAGGAACTGAAGACATGCTTGCTTTTTAAGGACTGATGTTAGTTAACAACATACGTAATTCAGAAAATTGGGTTTGAGGACCTTACACAATTGGGATTTTTTTAACTGCAATTTTCTTTTAGATTATTGTAGATCCCTTTGCAGCTGCAAAAAACAATACAGAGAATTCCCATGTACACTTTATCGAGTTTCCCCCAATGGTAACATTTTGCAAAAGCATAATATCGCAACCAAGATATTGATATAGATATAATCCACTGATTTTATTCAGATTTCCCCAGTTTTACCTGTACTCATTTCTCTGTGTGTTTGTGTATGTGTGTGTGTGTGTGTGTGCGTGTGTGTGTGACACCATCACAGTCAAGATACCGAACTTCTCCATCACCACAAGATCCCTCATATTGAAGCCTCACTCACTTTGCTCCCACATTTTTATCCCCATCTTTAGCCCCTGGCAACCACCAATCTTTTCTCCATTTCTCGAAATTTTTCCCTTCAAAAACTTTAGATGCATAATTAAATCATCCATTATGTAACCATTTGAGATTGGCTTTTTCACTCTGCATAATGCCTTTGAGATTCATCCAAGTTGTTGCATGTATCAATAGTGTATTCCTTTTTATCACTGGTATGATATGGATATGCTACAGATTGTTTAACTATTTACCCATTGAAGGACATCTGGGTGTTTTTCCCCAATTTTGGGCTACAAACATTGTTGTATAGATTTCTGTGTGAATGTAAGTTTTCATTGCTCTGGGATAAATGCCCAGAAGTGCTGAGTTAGTGCTGAGTTATATTGTAGTGGCATGTTTTGTTTCTTAAGAAATCGCTAAAATGTTTTCCAGTGTAGCTATACCATTTTACATTCTACTAATAATGTAGAAGTAATCCAATTTCTCTGCATCCTCACCAGCATTTGGTATTATTATTATTATGTTTTATTTTAGCCATTCTGATAAGTGTGTAGTAATATCTCACTGAGGCTTTCATTTGTGTTTCCCTAAGGCTAACGATGTTGAACACCTTTTCATGTGGTTATTTGTATTTTCACAATGTATTGGCTTCTCAGTATTTAGCCAAGTTAGTTTTGAAGAGAATAGTATGATTCAACTAAACAAAGTAGAGTCCAATTCCCACCTATGAGTGAGAACATGCAGTGTTTGGTTTTCTGTCCTTGTGATAGTTTGCTCAGAATAATGGTTTCCAGCTGCATCCATGTCCCTACAAAGGACATGAACTCATCCTTTTTTATGGCTGCATAGTATTCCATGGTGTATATGTGCCACCCTTGGACAGAGGGTGGGGAACACCACACACCGGGGCCTGTTGTGGGGTGGGGGGAGGGGGGAGGGATAGCATTTGGAGATATACCTAATGTAAATGATGAGTTAATGGGTGCAGCACACCAACATGGCACATGTATACATATGTAACAAACCTGCACGTTGTATACATATACCCTAGAACTTAAAGTAGAATAATAATAATAATAATAATAAAAGAAGAGTCAAGGGAAGGAGAGTGTATGATCAGGTGAGACTAGAGTTTTAAAGGGGGACATTTGTCCATTCCAAGATTTTGTCCAAATTATTTTTTCAGCTTCAACTCAGGTTCTGCATCCAATACAACTCATGTTCCAAAAAAAAAAAAAAAATGTCCAGTGCTCCCTACATATACCCCATACTTTCTGGCATCTGTGTTTTCTCACATTATTTTCTCTGTTTGTTTCTCCATCTCCAAAGTCAAATTCCAAGAATCACCAAGTTCCACAGGCTACCCTCTCAGTGGAACTTTCCTTGATGCCAGCAGCTGGAATTCATCTCCCTCATGTGAACATTCCTCACAACTTTCTAGAAAGGTTTCCATTGTTGCTTTGTATCGTCGTTATATGTCATATATCTTAACTTTCCAATTCGACTCTGAATCCAGGAGCTAGCTAGTGGTGACTAGGCCAGGTCTCTTATCTCCTAGTCTAATCATCTTGCCTTGATCAAGCTCTGCCCACTAAAGTGCAATTGTTAAAGATCAAATACAGGGTGTCCTTTGGGTAGGAAGCAATCCTCTACCTCGTTAACCAAAGAAGTCACTCAGGGTCACACAGCATTTAAAATACTATCAGTGTGTGCCAGTTTTCACATTCAATAATCTTTCTTCACATCAAAATTTGAATAATATTTTTATTGTCAAAAAATCACCAGATAAATGGGTAAATGAGTCTCTCACTCAAAAAAAGAGAACCAGAAATGTATACAATAAGCACAAGAAATCGATTAAATAATTATCAAAAAACAAACAGGGAAAAGTAGAAATCAGATGTGACAACAGATATTTTGTGATGCTAGAAATATTACAGAGAATACGGATAGGAAGAAGGCTATACAGCCTTAGAATTTTCACACTGTACATCTTTAAAACCTAGTCTTACTGGATTTTCAAATAGCTTTTATTTTGTGAGAATAAATTTCTCCACAACATTTATCGAAAATAAAAAGCTATGATTAGATATAACTTTGGAGGTAAAAATAATATGAAAAACTTAGTGAAATTTAAAGAGAATAAAATCACCAAGCTGTACACTTAATGTATGAATTTTATTGTATGTAAATGAAGCTTTAATACAACTTACAAACCAAAAAGTAAATGAGAATGAAATGGGGGTTACTATATTCCATAGACTAGCCTGAGAAGATTTCACCAAAACAGAACTTTTCTGATTGAATTTAATCTCTAATCCTTTTATTTCAGTTCCAGGGATTAGGGTGTGAACATTTACTCTACCCTTTTGCCTTACTCTCTACCTTCTCTTCCAACCAAAGAGCATGAAGGGAGAGAAGCCCTCTTACTCCCAAATTGTGGAAGGCAAGCTGGAGGTAAACTCCTTCATTGTCTAATAAGTTTCCCTCACCATCCCCTGCAAGAAAAAAAGAGTAACTTCTACTGCCTGCCAGAATGCTCTGATTCATTCTCATTTATAATTAACAACCTGCATGTTTCCAAAAGGTATCCCACATAAAAAAAGAAAAAGAAAAAACACCAAATAAGAAACAATATACTATCGGTGGGAGTATATAGTACTATACCTTTCGAAGGGTACTTTGAAATTCTTTTGCCCCAGAAGTAACATGGCTAGTCATCTATCTTCACAAATTTATTCACTCAACAATTATTGAACACTCACTGTGTGCTAGACACTGAGATAAACACTGAAGAGACAGTGGTAAATAACTCCGTGTTAAGGCCTTATGGGGTTGTTACGTTACAGTAGGCAGTGATACTATAAAAACAATATCAGGTAGTCATCAGTGTTCTGAAGGAAACTACAGATCAGTTGTGTTCATGTCATTGCTTTGTTAATAATTATTCATAATATAAATATGCATGACATGCATTACTGTTCATGCATTTCATATGTATCAAAGAATACACAACAAAATAAAAGAGAAAACAGGGTAAGGGGACAAGAGTGATGGGGGTAAAAGGAAAATGCCACTGTTTATTGGGTAAACAGCCAAGGAACTTTTCTCTGATAAGATAACATGTGAGAAAGGCATGAAGCATGTCAGAAGGTAAGCCGCATAGAGCTCTGGGGCAACAGCCTTCCTAGTGGAGGCAACGGAAAATGCAAAGTTTCTGAGGCAGAAAGGGGCTTGGCGTGTTCGAGGGATCATGAAAAAGTCAGTGTGGCTGGAATGGAGTGAGCAATGGGAAACATGATGGTCATGGAGGTGGCAGGTAGCCATTTTCTGAAGGCCACTGTAGACCATGGTAAGGAAATTAGACTCTACCTAACAAAGATGGGAAGACATTGAAAGGTACCGAGTAGGCTTATGTTTTAAAATGATCATGCACTGGCTGCTGTTTGGAGAACAGACGATAGGAAGACAAAGAGAAATGAACAGACATAGGTACAATGATGGTCACTGTCTCTACGTTTAAAGAAATGAAAAATAAAAACAGCTCAAATATCCACCAATGAGAGCAAGTTAAAGAAATGATGTAACGTGCAACCATCTCCTGGACCTTTGGGTAGCCCTTCAAACGAATAAGGCAGAACTACGTGTAATAATTTGGAAAGATACCTATTACATGCTGTTAAGTGAACAAAAAGCCAGTTGTAAAACAAAATGGTAATATCCCTCTTTTATTAAAAAGAAGAAAACATGTAGAGCACCACACACACACCCTTTTTTGTGGAAGCATAGAAAAAATTTAAACAAATGAGTAATTTATGGTAGACAGAATAATGGTACCCCCAAATATATTCACACCCTAATCCCTGGAACTGTGAATATGTGACCTTATTCACCATAAATATGTGACCTTATTCAAAGTAAAAAGGACTTTGCAGATATGATTAAGGGTGTGAACCTTATGATAGGGAGATCATGCTGGTTCACTTAGGTGGATCCAATCTGAGCACATGAGTCCCTAAGAGAGAGAAACTTCCCTCGCTGAATCAGAAAGATGGCAGCATCTGAAAGATTTCATGCACTGCTGCTGGTTCTGAGATGTAGGAGGCTGTGTGAAAGAACCACAGAGAGGCCTTCAAGAATTGAGGGCAGCCCCTGGAAGACAGCCAGCAATGAAAGGGGGACCTCAGTTCTGCAACAACAAGGCACTAAATTCTGCCAACATCTGAATGAGCTTGGAATCCAGTTCTTCCCTAAATCATCCAGAAAAGAACACAACCCTGCCTATAATTTGACTTTAGCCCTGTAAGACCCATAGCTGACGTATGATCTCTAGAACTGCAATCCGTATTTTTTTTTTTTATTATACTTTAAGTTCTAGGGTACATGTGCATAACGTGCAGGTTTGCTACATATGTATACTTGTGCCATGTTGGTGTGCTGCACCCATCAACTCGTCAGCACCCATCAGGTCATCATTTATATCATGTATAACTCCCCAATGCAATTCCTCCCCCCTCCCCCCACCCCATGATAGGCCCCAATGTGTGATGTTCCCCTTCCCGAGTCCAAGTTTCCTCATTGTTCAGTTCCCACCTATGAGTGAGAACATGCGGTGTTTGGTTTTCTGTTCTTGTGATAGTTTGCTAAGAATGATAGTTTCCAGCTGCATCCATGTCCCTACAAAGGACGCAAACTCATCCTTTTTTATGGCTGCATAGTATTCCATGGTGTATATGTGCCACATTTTCTTAATCCAGTCTGTCACAGATGGACATTTGGGTTGATTCCAAGTCTTTGCTATTGTGAATAGTGCCGCAATAAACATACGTGTGCATGTGTCTTTGTAGTAGAATAATTTATAATCCTTTGGGTATATACCCAGTAGTGGGATGGCTGGGTCATATGGTACATCTAGTTCTAGATCCTTGAGGAATTGCCATACTGTTTTCCATAATGGTTGAACTAGTTTACAATCCCACCAACAGTGTAAAAGTGTTCCTATTTCTCCACATCCTCTCCAACACCTGTTGTTTCCTGATTTTTTAATGATTGCCATTCTAACTGGTGTGAGATGGTATCTCATTGTGGTTTTGATTTGCATTTCTCTGATGGCGAGTGATGATGAGCATTTTTTCATGTGTCTGTTGGCTGTATGAATGTCTTCTTTTGAGAAATGTCTGTTCATATCCTTTCCCCACTTTTTGATGGGATTGTTTGTTTTTTTCTTGTATATTTGTTTGAGTTCTTTGTAGATTCTGGATATTAGCCCTTTGTCAGATGAGTAGGTTGCAAAAATTTTCTCCCATTCTGTAGGTTGCCTGTTCACTCTGATGGTAGTTTCTTTTGCTACCAAAACCCCATCAGTACGTCACCGTATTGTTTTAAGCCACTAAGTTTGTGGTAATTGGTTACAGCAGCAATAGAAAACTAATAATATGTAAGCTCAGCCAACAGGATGTCACAGCAAAAGAGGATCCCAAGAGAAAATCAGAGAAATCAGATTGGTTAGATCTTATTCCTGGCCCAAACCCCAGAGTCTCTGATTCAGTGGGTCTGGGGTGGGGCTTCAGAGTTTGCTTTTCTAACAAGTTCCTAGGGGATGGAGATGCTGCTGGTCCAGGACCACAGTTTGAGAACTGTTGATCGAGATAATAGGGTCTAGAACCATACCTACTGGAACCTAATTTTGGTTCCACCACATACTCACTTTTGACCTTAAGCAAATTATCTTTGCCCTAGTTTTTTCAACCATTAAGGGGATGGTAATACTAGTTTCTACCTCATAAGCTTATTCTGAGACTAAATTAGTTAATATATGTAAAATATTTAGAAAGCTGCCTGGCACATAGTTAGAACTAGATATATTTTAACCATTATTACTTTACTGTGTACTTATTTGACCTGTAATCTGTTTTTTACAATCAAATAGAATCTTTGAAAGTCACTCATATCCTTTTCCAAGTGCTTTCCCTTTTTCTCACTTTCTCTGACATCCATCTTTTGATGAAAGTGTCCTTAATAAAGCTTTTATTGTGACCCTCCTATTAACCTTTATACCAAAACCTTCATAGATATACCTCTTTCTTCAGCAAACCTGGTCCTCACTGGGGAAATAAAAGCCTCCAGCTACAAAACAACAATTGTCCTTTCTCCTTTCCTGCACCTTCTCCTTCACTCTTTTTCCCATCAGTTGAAGGGGAAATGCTTCAGGAAAAGGAAACTGCTAAGATGGCCGAATAGGAACAACTCCAGTCTCCAACTCCCAGCGCGAGCGACACAGAAGACCGGTGATTTCTGCATTTTCAACTGAGGTACTGGGGTCATCTCACTAGGGAGTGCCGGACAATCGGTGCTGGTCAGCTGCTGCAGCCTGACCAGCGAGAGCTGAAGCAGGGCGAGGCATCGCCTCACCTGGAAACGCAAGGGGGAAGGGGATCCGTTTTCCTAGCCAGGGGAACTGAGACACACAACACCTGGAAAATCGGGTAACTCCCACCCCAATACTGCGCTGTAAGCATACAGGCATTCCAGGAGAATATATCCCACACCTGGCCGGGAGGGTCCCACGCCCACGAAGCCTCCCTCACTGCTAACACAGCAGTCTGCCGCGATCTATCCGCAAGGCAGCAGCGAGGCTGGGGGAGGGGCGCCCGCCATTGCTGAGGCTTAAGTAGGTAAACAAAGCCGCTGGGAAGCTCGAACTGGGTGGAGCTCACAGCAGCTCAAGGAAGCCTGCCTGTCTCTGTAGTCTCCACCTCTGGGGACAGCGCACAGCTGAAGACCAACAGGGGAAGTAGCGGGAGCCGGTGCAGACGCGAACGACTGTGTCTGACAGCTTTGGGGAGAGCCGCGGATCTCCCAACGCGGAGGTTGAGATCTGAGAACGGACAGACTGCCTGCTCAGGTGTGTCCCTGACCCCTGAGTAGCCTAGCTGGGAGAAATCCCCCACTAGGGGCAGTCTGACACCCCACACCTCACAGGGTGGAGTACACCCCTGAGAGGACACTTCCAAAGGAAGAATCAGACAGGTACACTCGCTGTTCAGCAATATTCTATCTTCGGCAACCTCTGCTGCTGATACCCAGGCAAACAGGGTCTGGAGTGGACCTCAAGCAATCTCCAACAGACCAACAGAGAGTCCTTCTGACTGTCAGAAGGAAAACTATCAAACAGGAAGGACACCTATACCAAAACCCCATCAGTTCGTCACCACCATCAAAGACCAGAGACAGATAAAACCACAAAGATGGGGAAGAAGCAGGGCAGAAAAGCTGGAAATTCAAAAAATAAGAGCGCATCTCCCCCTGCAAAGGAGCGCAGCCCATCACCAGCAACGGATCAAAGCTGGTCAGAGAATGACTTGGACGAGAGGAGAGAAGAAGGCTTCAGTCCATCAAACTTATCAGAGCTAAAGGAGGAATTACGTACCCAGCGCAAAGAAACTAAAAATCTTGAAAAAAGAGTGGAAGAATTGACAGCTAGACTCATTAATGCAGAGAAGATCATAAACGAAATGACAGAGATGAAAACCATGACACGAGAAATACGTGACAAATGCACAAGCTTCAGTAACTGACTCGATCAACTGGAAGAAAGAGTATCAGCGATTGAAGATCAAATGAATGAAATGAAGCGAGAAGAGAAACCAAAAGAAAAAAGAAGAAAAAGAAATGAACAAAGCCTGCAAGAAGTATGGGATTACGTAAAAAGACCAAATCTACGTCTGATTGGGGTGCCTGAAAGTGAGGGGGAAAATGGAACCAAGTTGGAAAACACTCTTCAGGATATCATCCAGGAGAACTTCCCCAACCTAGTAGGGCAGGCCAACATTCAAATTCAGGAAATACAGAGAACGCCACAAAGATACTCCTCGAGAAGAGCAACTCCAAGACACATAATTGCCAGATTCACCAAAGTTGAAATGAAGGAAAAAATCTTAAGGGCAGCCAGAGAGAAAGGTCGGGTCACCCACAAAGGGAAGCCCATCAGACTAACAGCAGATCTCTCGGCAGAAACTCTACAAGCCAGAAGAGAGTGGGGGCCAATATTCAACGTTCTTAAAGAAAAGAATTTTCAACCCAGAATTTCATATCCAGCCAAACTAAGTTTCATAAGTGAAGGAGAAATAAAATCCTTTACAGATAAGCAAATGCTTAGAGATTTTGTCACCACCAGGCCTGCCTTACAAGAGACCCTGAAGGAAGCCCTAAACATGGAAAGGAACAACCGGTACCAGCCATCGCAAAAACTTGGCAAAATGTAAAGACCATCGAGGCTAGGAAGAAACTGCATCAACTAACGAGCAAAATAACCAGTTAATATCATAATGGCAGGATCAAGTTCACACATAACAATATTAACCTTAAATGTTAATGGACTAAATGCTCCAATTAAAAGACACAGACTGGCAAACTGGATAAAGAGTCAAGACCCATCAGTCTGCTGTATTCAGGAGACCCATCTCACATGCAGAGACATACATAGGCTCAAAATAAAGGGATGGAGGAAGATCTACCAAGCAAATGGAGAACAAAAAAAAGCAGGGGTTGCAATCCTAGTCTCTGATAAAACAGACTTTAAACCATCAAAGATCAAAAGAGACAAAGAAGGCCATTACATAATGGTAAAGGGATCAATTCAACAGGAAGAGCTAACTCTCCTAAATATATATGCACCCAATACAGGAGCACCCAGATTCATAAAGCAAGTCCTTAGAGACTTACAAAGAGACTTAGACTCCCATACAATAATAATGGGGGACTTCAACACTCCGCTGTCAACATTAGACAGATCAACGAGACAGAAAGTTAACAAGGATATCCAGGAATTGAACTCATCTCTGCACCAAGCGGACCTAATAGACATCTATAGAACTCTCCACCCCAAATCAACAGAATATACATTCTTCTCAGCACCACATCACACTTATTCCAAAATTGACCACATAATTGGAAGTAAAGCACTCCTCAGCAAATGTAAAAGAACAGAAATTATAACAAACTGTCTCTCAGACCACAGTGCAATCAAACTAGAACTCAGGACTAAGAAACTCAATCAAAACCGCTCAACTACATGGAAACTGAACAACCTGCTCCTGAATGACTACTGGGTACATAACGAAATGAAAGCGGAAATAAAGATGTTCTTTGAAACCAATGAGAACAAAGATACAACATACCAGAATCTCTGGGACACATTTAAAGCAGTGTGTAGAGGGAAATTTATAGCACTAAATGCCCACAAGAGAAAGCAGGAAAGATCTAAAATTGACACTCTAACATCACAATTAAAAGAACTAGAGAGGCAAGAGCAATCACATTCAAAAGCTAGCAGAAGGCAAGAAATAACTAAGATCAGAGCAGAACTGAAGGAGATAGAGACACAAAAAACCCTCCAAAAAATCAATGAATCCAGGAGTTGGTTTTTTGAAAAGATCAACAAAATTGACAGACCGCTAGCAAGGCTAATAAAGAAAAAAAGAGAGAGGAATCAAATAGATGCAATAAAAAATGATAAAGGGGATATCACCACTGACCCCACAGAAATACAAACTACCATCAGAGAATACTATAAACGCCTCTACGCAAATCAACTAGAAAATCTAGAAGAAATGGATAATTTCCTGGACACTTACACTCTCCCAAGGCTAAACCAGGAAGAAGTTGAATCCCTGAATAGACCAATAGCAGGCTCTGAAATTGAGGCAACAATTAATAGCCTACCCACCAAAAAAAGTCCAGGACCAGATGGATTCACAGCTGAATTCTACCAGAGGTACAAGGAGGAGCTGGTACCATTCCTTCTGAAACTATTCCAATCAATAGAAAAAGAGGGAATCCTCCCTAACTCATTTTATGAGGCCAACATCATCCTGATACCAAAGCCTGGCAGAGACACAACAAAAAAAGAGAATTTTAGACCAATATCCCTGATGAACATTGATGCAAAAATCCTCAATAAAATACTGGCAAACCGGATTCAGCAGCACATCAAAAAGCTTATCCACCATGATCAAGTGGGCTTCATCCCTGGGATGCAAGGCTGGTTCAACATTCGCAAATCAATAAACGTAATCCAGCATATAAACAGAACCAAAGACAAGAACCACATGATCATCTCAATAGATGCAGAAAAGGCTTTTGACAAAATTCAACAGCCCTTCATGCTAAAAACGCTCAATAAATTCGGTATTGATGGAACGTACCTCAAAATAATAAGAGCTATTTATGACAAACCCACAGCTAATATCATACTGAATGGGCAAAAACTGGAAAAATTCCCTTTGAAAACTGGCACAAGACAGGGATGCCCTCTCTCACCACTCCTATTCAACATAGTGTTGGAAGTTCTGGCTAGGGCAATCAGGCAAGAGAAAGAAATCAAGGGTATCCAGTTAGGAAAAGAAGAAGTCAAATTGTCCCTGTTTGCAGATGACATGATTGTATATTTAGAAAACCCCATCGTCTCAGCCCAAAATCTCCTTAAGCTGATAAGCAACTTCAGCAAAGTCTCAGGATACAAAATTAATGTGCAAAAATCACAAGCATTCTTATACACCAGCAACAGACAAGCAGAGAGCCAAATCAGGAATGAACTTCCATTCACAATTGCTTCAAAGAGAATAAAATACCTAGGAATCCAGCTTACAAGGGATGTAAAGGACCTCTTCAAGGAGAACTACAAACCACTGCTCAGTGAAATCAAAGAGGACACAAACAAATGGAAGAACATACCATGCTCATGGATAGGAAGAATCAATATCGTGAAAATGGCCATACTCCCCAAGGTTATTTATAGATTCAATGCCATCCCCATCAAGCTACCAATGACTTTCTTCACAGAATTGGAAAAAACTGCTTTAAAGTTCATATGGAACCAAAAAAGAGCCCGCATTGCCAAGACAATCCTAAGTCAAAAGGACAAAGCTGGAGGCGTCACGCTACCTGACTTCAAACTATACTACAAGGCTACAGTAACCAAAACAGCATGGTACTGGTACCAAAACAGAGATATAGACCAATGGAACAGAACAGAGTCCTCAGAAATAATACCGCACATCTACAGCCATCTGATCTTTGACAAACCTGAGAGAAACAAGAAATGGGGAAAGGATTCCCTATTTAATAAATGGTGCTGGGAAAATTGGCTAGCCATAAGTAGAAAGCTGAAACTGGATCCTTTCCTTACCCCTTATACGAAGATTAATTCAAGATGGATTAGAGACTTAAATGTTAGACCTAATACCATAAAAACCCTAGAAGAAAATCTAGGTAGTACCATTCAGGACATAGGCATGGGCAAGGACTTCATGTCTAAAACACCAAAAGCAACGGCAGCAAAAGCCATAATTGACAAATGGGATCTAATTAAACTAAAGAGCTTTTGCACAGCAAAAGAAACTACCATCAGAGTGAACAGGCAACCTACAGAATGGGAGAAAATTTTTGCAACCTACTCATCTGACAAAGGGCTAATATCCAGAATCTACAAAGAACTCAAACAAATATACGAGAAAAAAACAAACAACCCCATCAAAAAGTGGGGAAAGGATATGAACAGACATTTCTCAAAAGAAGATATTCATACAGCCAACAGACACATGAAAAAATGCTCATCATCACTGGCCATCAGAGAAATGCAAATCAAAACCACAATGAGATACCATCTCACACCAGTTAGAATGGCAATCATTAAGAAGTCAGGAAACAACAGGTGTTGGAGAGGATGTGGAGAAATAGGAACACTTTTACACTGTTGGTGGGATTGTAAACTAGTTCAACCATTATGGAAAAGAGTATGGCAATTCCTCAAGGATCTAGAACTAGATGTACCATATGACCCAGCCATCCCACTACTGGGTATATACCCAAAGGATTATAAATTAGTCTACTACAAAGACACATGTACACGTATGTTTATTGCGGCACTATTCACAATAGCAAAGACTTGGAATCAACCCAAATGTCCATCTGTGACAGACTGGATTAAGAAAATGTGGCACATATACACCATGGAATACTATGCAGCCATAAAAAAGGATGAGTTTGCATCCTTTGTAGGGACATGGATGCAGCTGGAAACCATCATTCTTAGCAAACTATCACAAGAACAGAAAACCAAACACCGCATGTTCTCACTCATAGGTGGGAACTGAACAATGAGATCACTTGGACTCGGGAAGGGGAACATCACACACTGGGGTCTATCATGGGGAGGGGGGAGGGGGGAGGAGGGAGGGATTGCATTGGGGAGTTATACATGATATAAATGATGAATTGATGGGTGCTGACGAGTTGATGGGTGCAGCACACCAACATGGCATAAGTATACATATGTAACAAACCTGCACGTTATGCACATGTACCCTAGAACTTAAAGTATAATAAATAAAAAAAAAAGAAAAAAAAAGAAAAAAAAAAAAAAAAAAAAAAAAAAAAAAAAAAGGAAACTGCTACAAAAGTAAATCTTTCTTGCTCAGCCTTCCCTTTCAATATTTTAATAATTGAGCTGGTCTGCTCCACTGTGAGTGAGCTCTAGAATTATTGTTCTCCTGAGAATTTGACGAGGCGATACTGAAATAACAAATGTTATTTACTTCAACTTCTGCTAAACAAAACAAAATGGTTTATGCATCATCATGTAGTGTCTTTTTGATAAGCCACCTCTACTCACGCTCAAAAATATGTGGCTGATAAATAAATTCAATCAGCAGACAAGGCTCTTGTAGCTCTTTAAATTGTCAATCTCTATTGACAGTAGCAGCAATTTCAGCTAAACACTGAGGAGGCCAGCAGGCCACTAACTCTCAGCCTCCGCTCCCAGTTGCAAACAGAGCCCCACTGTGGCTCTGCAAGCCCTTCGCCCACACTCTCCCCTACACAGCCACGAACAGGCAGTCTCTCAGCCTAATTGTACCTTTATCTGCTACAACTTTGAACTCAGAGAAATTTATACCAGGTGTTGCAAATTTTTTACTGGTAATGAGTTAATTTACACAGATGGTTGTTACTTCGCCTCCATTTCTCCAGCTCCTTTGCTGATAAGGTAGGAAACAGCTTGCCTGTGCAGAGCCCGTGGAGCCCAGAAAAGTGGGGGATGGGGAGTGGTCCTGGACCAGATGGACAGGTCCTGGCTCCAGAGCTCTGCGCCGGCCCCCAGAGCAAGCCAAGCCTCACCCACCAACCCTGCCAATTCTAGCCCAGGACTTTTAGTTCCCTGCTAAAACAGCTGAAACAAGACCAACCAACTGAAACAAGACCAACCAACTGAAACAAGACCAACCAACCCACTAGTTGGGAGGGCGGGGGGTGGCAAGAGAGATGTGATTATAAGTACCTTTTAAATCCCAGGAAATCCATCTTTTCAATTGCTTTTATTGGCTTTTCAACCCGGAAGGCCTCAAATGCATGCTAAAGCATCTTGTGAAAGTGCTAATGGGGGATGCAGCACCTAAGAGTTAGAAACTGCCAAATAAGACACCCTCCTCACTGTGTGAAGTCCTCTGCGTTAGTGGCTCTGCAGCCAAGGCAGCAGTGAGCGTCCAGGGCTGGGCTGTGACTGTCTCCCAGCCTGCCTATGGGGAAACTAATGGAAAACTGTATCAACAATAATAGGTAATATTATATACAATGTTATATGTAATCATAATGGCACCAAATATAATTCATGGTTAGCATTTCGTGTTCAATGCCTTCACCTGATGGATTTCGAATCTGACCAAGAATTCCAATCACCTACAGAGTGTTTCCAACTCCTGAAGACCACGTTACACCCCATACTACTCAAATCGGATCTCTAAAGGCAGGAGCCAGTGGGCAGTGTTTGTTAAAGGTGATTCCAGGTGATTCCAATGTACAGCAAAGTTTAGGAACTGCTACCTGAACCCAAAGGAGAGACATCAGCAACCCTGGACAGGCAAGGAGGAGCTAATTTTTTGAGTTGAGTCAACTCTCCACATAAAGTGCCATCTCCTAGCCTCTAGCCTGTTCCATCCCTGCTGGTACCGTGTTTTGTTTTCTTTTAATTTTTTGAGGGCAGGGGATGCCAAGGTCCCCCAGGCATATAATGTCTTTCATGCATAATGTCTTAATGTCTTTAAGAAACTATGCTCTACAAACCTTACTACTAGCAGCCTGGGTCACTGCCAGCCGCCCATTACCCAGGCTGGACCCAATCAATCTTAGCCACACCCTGTCCCTCATCTTTCCCCTCCCCTTGCAGTCCATGACCATCCTGTTCCCACCACCATAAAGCATTCCCTGAATCCTGGCTCCAACTGTCTACCTTGTAGCCTCAATGCAGGCACAACCCGAATGCCATTTCCTCCATGAAATCTACGTTGATCTTCTCTCCAAGTTGTCTCTAACAATCTGAGGGTCAGGTCTGTAGATTTAATGAAAAGAATATCACACATAGATCAGTAGACCTGGATGTGAGATTTTACCACTGTAACCAAAATGCTAGTTGTTGAGTCAATTTTATTCTCCCCTTCTTCCTTAAAACTACCCTTGGACTGCCTAACACTGTGCTGATTTTACTGGGGAAAAAACCCAAACCTCTATCTTGATCCACCAGGCGTTGTTATTAACAGCCAAACCTAACTTCAACGGGAACAAATAGATGCTGGCTGTGAGATCCTGGACAGGCCATTTTTCTTCTGAACTTTAGTTTCTTCAACTATAAAATAGGGAGAAAATGAGCTGTGAGGATTATTTAAAATCACCTAACAGTTGAACTCAAGTCTGTATCTTAATCAATTAATTGAATAAAAATTTCTCACTTCATAGACAATGGAACTGAGCACTTAAAGAGGAAGTGCTTTGCTCAAAGACACAAAGAAAATTAGTAGCAGGTGCAGGAATTAAAACCAGAACCCCTTTGATTTGGAACTCAATATATCAACAGAGCCCAGGCTTAGCTACTTGAAAATCATTGCAAGCAGTAATGAGAAAATATTGATTTAAAAATCATGTTAGTAGATGATCAAAAACAGAAGCTATTTAGTCCATTAGGAATTGCCTTTAAGCTTGGAGTGTGTGGGAGAGATCTTATAGAAAGATAACCAACAGTCAATTATGCCCACACTAGGTATGGAATAGTTTATTCTCTCTCCACTCATATGAAATGCCATCTTTACACACACACACACACACACACACACACACACACACACAGTCTCATGGATCTCTTTGGCTGTTCCTGTGCCAATAAGTCATTGTGCTGATTAATGGCAAGATAAGCCCCTCCGACCATGTTCCTTTAAAAAGTTTTATTCGCTCTTGTTGCTTTCTCTTTCTAATGAATTCTAGAATCAGCTTCTCAAATTCTATAAAACATCTCACTGTGATATTAATTGGGTTGCATTACATTTATAATTTCTGAAGAATTGACATCTTTACTATAATAGTAGTGCTTATTGTGTACCAGGTACGATTCTATTTTCCCTGCCAGGTGTCAAGTAAATTGTCTAAGCATTTGGGGTATGTTTTCAAAAATATAGACATTTATTTATATTCTATTTTATTTATTTATTATGTCAAAAAATTAAAACAGAGATTCTTGCCCTCAAGAAGCTTATATTTTGGCAGAGGTAGTCAGTCAATAAATAAGAAATAAGGCCTGGTGTGGTGGCTCACCAGGCCTGTAATCCCAGCACTTTGGGAGGGCAAAGCAGGAGGATCACTTGAGTCCAGGAGTTCGAGACCAGCTGGGCAATGTAGGGAGATTCCCATCTCTACAAAAAGTTTAAAAATTAGCTGGACATGGTGGCATATGCCTGTGGTCCCAGCTACTTGAGAGGCTGAGGTGGGAAGATCGCTTGAGCCCAGGAGATCAAGGTTGCAATGAATGATGATCGCACTACTACACTCCAGCCTGGGTAATAGCCTGACCCTGCCTCAAAACAAACAAACAAACAAAGAGAGGTAAATGATATCATAAGCTAGAGGGTAGTTAGTGCTACAGAAAATAAAATGAGGAGGGAGAGTAGGATACAGGGAATCAGGAGAGCAGGATACAGGTCACACAGCCTTATATAGGTTAATCATGGTAGAATAACTCATTGATTCCTCAGTGAACCTTAACTCTATGGCTACTGACACTTTACAGGGAAAGAAAACTGAGGCACAAAGAGGTTTAAGTAACAGGCCAAAGTCACACTGCTAGGAAGTGACAGAGCCAGGATTTGAAGTTGAGCAGGCTGGGCTTCGGATTCCTGGAGCCAGAGTCAATATTCCTAACCCTACACTGCATGCCATCCAGGTCCAAGGTATGTTTCTCAATTTCCATCCATCTTTATGTCCATCAGCAAAATATAACATTTTTCATTTAGTATGGCACATTTCTTGTTCGGTTTATTTTTATGTATTTATACTATTTCTTGCCATTGCAATGTGAAATATTTTCACCGTGACATTTTCTAATTAGCTTTTGCTACTGTATGAAAAGCTATTGATTTTTATGTGGTAATCAGCTATCTCTGAGTGCTTATAAGTTCCAGTAGTCTTCCGGTTGGTTTCCTTGGATTTTATAATTAGAAACACATAAAATAACAGTTTGCCTCTTCCTTTCCATTATGTTTTTATATTTCATTTTTGCTCCTACAGTTCTAAGTATTTTCAAATTTTCACTGTGATTCCAGTTTTGACCCATTGGTTATTTTTAAGTGTGTTCATTTTCAAATATGTGGCAATTTTCTAGTTATCTTTTGTTATTGATTTCTAGCTTATTTATACTATGGTCAGACATTCTAATCTGCGTGATTTCAGATTTAAAATTGGTTGAGCCTTGCTTTATGGCCCAATAACAGTTGAATTTGGTAAATATTCCATGTGCAATTGAAAAAAAACATTCTTCCATTGTTAAATGCTGTGTTCTATAAATGTCAATTAAGTCAAATGTGTTAACCATGTTCACATGTTCTATATACTTACTGATTTTTTAATCTGCTTATTCCTTTAATGGTTAGTCTAGAGACTGTAACATGCATTGTGGTTTTTCAAATTAGCACAGGCATATGCAGGGACCTTAAAACATTCCAATTCCATTTACTCCCTCCTGCCACTTGTGGTATTTGTTGTTTTTATAAAATGTTTTTTTGTTATTTTTGTGTAAACAGAAGCAATATTTATTCAGATTTTTCCATATAGTAATAATTACCTTTTCTATTGTGCTTTATTCTTTCTTGCATCTACTTGGGATAATTTTTCTGCTGCCTGAAAAACAGTACTTAGGTATTTCTTTTAGTGCAGGTGTCCTGGTGATGAATTCCCTCAATTACTTTTTATTTGAAAACATCTGTGCCTTACCTTCATTTGTGAAAGATAACTTAATGAATAAAGAATTCCAGGTTGGCGGTTATTTTCTTTCATTATTTTAAAGATGTCATTTTATTTGCTTCTGGCTTCTACTGTTTATTTGACAGGTCAATATCAATGTCACAGTTTCTCCTTTGAAAAGGATATGCCCTTTTTCTTCTGGCTGGTTTTAAGATTTTCTGTTTGTCTTTGGTTTTTCAGCAGTTTGACTATAATGTATACAAGAGAAACCCTGCTTGAATTTTATAGGACTCTCATAATCTTTGTCTCAATATGTTTCATCAATTTTAGAAAATTCTCAGTCATTATCTACTTAAACATCACTTCTCCCTTCTTCTAGGATTCCAGTCTCACATATGTTAGACTCTTTTGCACTGTCATATTCTCTTACCTTCATTTCTGTATTTTTATTCTTTTGTCCCTTTTGTGCTTTGGTCTAAAATTTTTTCTTCAAAATTATATTTCTATTCAACAATTTTCTTTTCAGTTTTATTTAATTTGTTCTTAAATCTATCCATTGAGCTCTTAATTTATTGCTTTCCATGAGTCTGTCAAAAGCTCAGCTCAGCTGCTTGGCCTCTCATCCACTACTTTTCAGAATCAATAATTTCTTAGTAGGGTAAAGCAGCATGAAATACCAGACTCCCCTCCCTGGGCTTCTGTCTGGGACTTTGGCCCTGAAAATCCTCCCTGCCGTGTTAGTTCCCTGATGACTCCAAAGAAGTGCTTTGAAATATTTTTATTGAGCTTTATTCACTGTCTTCAGCAGGAGGATTGGTATAAAGCAACTGCTAAAGGTGGGATTTCTTCATTATTTTGGGAAACAACATAGTACTTACAAGGCTTTGAACTGCGTCTGGCATGACAGAATGTACTCAATAAGTTTATGTTATTACTGTACACAAATTAACCCATAGTTCCTTTTCTATGTGTTATCTTGATTGTTTTTAGTATCATTATTTTGCCAGGTTTGTATAATGAGTTAGATGACATTCCATATATCTCTATCTTCTAAAACTGCTCATATAATATAGAGATTATCTGTTTCTTGAAGATTTGATAGAACTCACCCATAAAATTACTTGAGCCTATTATTGTTTTTAGGGGCAAACTTTTGGTTACCTTTTAAATTTCTTCTATAATTATTAATTATCTCTGTATAGGAATTATTCTAAAACTGTATCAGAAATTCAGATATTATTCTTATTCAGATTTTCTATCTCTTAAAAAACTTACAAAATTACCAGTGGAGGTGAAATATAATATTTTAACAAAGTTTCTTCTGGATCTGTGGTTACACCTCATTTATCATTTCTAATATAACTTGTGGTTTTTTTCTGGCTTTTTAAGTCACATTTGACCAATTTTATTTAATTTGTAGGAAAAAAAAGCTTTTGGTTTTATGGATCAGGTCTACTGTTTTGTTGTTATCGTTGTGAGAAGGTACACGTCTCACTTTGGGGCTGAGATGGTGTGTTAGCCCATTTGCATCACTATAAAGGAATACCTGAGGGTGGGTAATTTATAAAGGAAAGATTTTTGTTTTGGCTCATGGTTCCGCAGGCTGTGCAGGAAGCATGGTACCAGCATCTGCTTCTGATGAGGGCCTCAGGAAGCTTCCAGTCATGGTGGAAGGTGAAGGGGGAGCCAATGTATCACATGGTAAGAGAGAAAGCAAGAGACGGGGAGGTGCCACACTCTTTCAAACAACCATCCCTCTCATGAACTCAGAGAAAAAACTCACTAATTACAGAGAGGAGGGCACCAAACCATTCATGAGGGATCCACCCCCATGACCCAACACCAGGCCCCACCTCCAACACTGGAGATTACATTTCAGCATGAGATTTCAAGGGGACAAAATATCCAAACCATATCAGATAATTTAAAGCTCTCTCTTGCCCTGTCTTGGCAACATATAAGTTTACATGTTTTAAGTGGATTAAGATAGATTAGAGGAATCCAACTTCCATAAGACTTTGTGTAAGAGAGAAGTATAAGAGAGAGAACTTGACCAGCCACTGAGATTTCAGGGTTTATTTGTAATTGCAACACAATCTAGCCAATTCTGATTAATGCAGGAATTAAAATTTTTAGTACCTTAAAATATGGTCAATTTTTAAAATTTTCCATGGATATTTTAGGTGGAATTGTGTTCTTTGTTTGCACTTGTGTGATTCTTTTAGTTGTCTTGAGTTTATTTAAATTTTAAAATATCTTCCCAGCATATTAAGGAATTTAGGGTAGGAAAGGACATGCACCTAACCTCCATTGTGATTACAACTCTAACTTTTGTCTAGTTATATTCTCAAAGAGTTTGCATGTTGTAGCTGGAAATGGGTAATTTTTAAGAAAATATTTATTAAAAGTCATGTAGGCTTTGTAATTTTAGTAATAACTAAGAAAGCATAAGCTTTATAACCATAAGCTCTTTATTTAAAAGTCAGAGGTTAGTGGATTATAAACATGAAATTCCTTCCTCCATCCCCTCATCACTGCCTTCAACTATGTCCTTGTCTCCTAATGACATCTCAGGTAGATCTCATAGCATTCAGGTCACTGGCAACAAGAAAACAACCCACTGCAGGCTAACTCAATAAATTGCAAATTTTAATTTCAAAGCATTTCTTCTCAATCAAATGCCAGCCAGGCTTCTCTCAGTACAACTTGCAATGGAAAAGGGGCTTGCCCTCTGAGAACTACCCTCTTCCTACTCTGGTTATCCGTTTCTACTAGAGTGTGCAATGGTTTCTTAGAAAGTCTGTGAAGTGTGTGGCCCTATTTAGCCCATGGAGTTATTCAGAAGCTATCAATGGCAGAATTGGTTCTCTAGCAATGGGAACAATAAGGCAGGAAAGGTTTTATTCACCATACTTTAATTATATAAATCCCAAAGTAGTCCTTAAGGGTACAAAGAAGTTTCAGTCTTTTGAAAGACCACAATAATCCAATGTTGGTTTAAAAAAAGGCAGGGGGTGGGAAATCTGCTATTCACACTACTGTTGATAGACATATTGAATTCCTTCATTTGCAGTTTAATAAATATTTATGTAGGCAGCAGTTCCTGATAGAGCTTAAGATTCTGGAGAAGAGAAATGTCAATACATACAAGGTCCCTGCCCTTGAAAACCGTACATTCTAGCTGGGGAAAGACATACCAGAAACAAGTAAATCAATAAGATATTTTTAATTTGTGGTAAATGATATGAAAGAAATAAAACTGGGGAATGTGATAGAGAGTTAAGGGGAGGATTAGAGCCACTGTAGCACTGTCAGGGAACATTACTCTGAGAAGGGATATTTAAGCTAAGACCTGAAGCATAACAAGGAGCCAGGCATTCAAAGGACCTGGGGAAAAGCCTCAAGCAGAGAACAAAAATTATAATGTAATATTGAGATAGCAATGCACTTTAAGCTAAAAAAAAAAAAAACAAAGGAGGCCCAACTGGGTTTCAGTTCCCTGAGGGAGATAGTTGACAAGTTAGGGAGCAGCTAGATCATGTAGAGCCTTATAGTTATGGGGATAATTCTGAATTTTTTTCCAAATGCTACAGGAAGTCTTTAAAGTATTTCAATAGGGGATCAAAATGAACATGGACTGGTTTTCAGTTTTTGAAGGAAAATAGAATATGAGGAAGCAATGTAGGAGGCAGGGAGCTCAGGACAGAAGCTGTTGTCATGGTTCAAGCAATACAGTATGGTGGCTGGGACCAGGGTGGTGGCATTGGCGATGTGGAGAAGAGGTAGAACTAATAAGACACACTGACATGCTGGCCATGGAGGATGAGAAATGACAGGAATCAAGGATGATTCCAAAGTTTTGAGTTTAAACAGCTGGCTTGATGGTGGTACCATTTACTGAAGTGTAAGGCTGCAGAGGATTGAGATGGTGGTAGAGTAATCAGTTCGGTTTTCAATATAGTAAGTTTGAGAAGCCTACAAGACATTTAAGTGGAAACTCAGGTAGGCAGTTTGAATAGACTTATAAATTTTGTAGCCATATACAAAAGTGATATTTAAATCTATGGCACTAGATGAAATCATATAAGATTAAAGTGTAGTAAGAGAGTTCAGAATCTAAGGCCTGAACTATGGGGCAGTCCAACATGACTGTAACATATTCTATTCTAATTTTTGTGTAGTGGCTTACAAAAAAAGATGATCTCTGTAAAGAAGGAAACTTGGGGAATTAACTCAGTATTAGGCTGTGATATATTCATATAATGAGAGAATTATTTTAATTATCCACCCCATTACATGTGGCCACCACAGAATGCTATAACATTCACTCCAACAGCTAGAATGCTAAATACAAAGCAAAGCCTTTTCACATGCTGCAGAGAGGTAACAGAAAGGGTTAAATATTTTTTTCATTAAAGTCCAAAGCAGAACAAATAAAAGATTGAAATTTGTAACAAAGATTAGTAAGATACTTAATTGTACCCAGGTGTTTGTAGTTCCCTAAATTTTGCTTTAAATTATATCCTATTTATATTTAATATTTATGCTAATACTAGTTACTGCTTATGCATAGCTGATTTAGTAAAGTGTTCCCTCTCTATGGAAAAAAAATGTAAATTAGTGGAGAATCATGATAATTCTCTTTAATTCTGTTTATCATGCAGAGCTGTTCATGACGTGATACTACAACCAAAACACACCTTCCACTTAGCAGCTTATTTAAACTGCAAGAAAATAGGGGTGAAATGAACAGTCTCTGGAATGTTAGTCTTGCATGGCAAAGGGTATATAGAGATTGCAAATACCTCCTAACAGCTGGAAACCATCATTCTCAGCAAACTAACACAGGAACAGAAAACCAAACACCGCATGTTCTCACTCATAAGTGGGAGTTGAACAATGAGAACACACGGATACAAGGAGGGGAACATCACACACGGGGTCCTGTAGGGGGATGGGGGACTAGGGGAGGGATAGCATTAGGAGAAATATCTAATGTAGATGACAGGTTGATGGGTGCAGCAAACCACCATGGCACATGTATACCTATGTAACAAACCTGCACGTTCTGTACATATATCCCAGAACTTAAAGTATAACAATAATTTTAAAAAAATAATAGCTACTAAAGGCTCCCCATCATGGAGAAGCACTGCCAAACTAGCAAGCATTAAAACAATTAGTCTCTTGGGGTAGAATCACTCTGCAAGCAACATGGATGTTTTTTACATATTTGCATAAGTAAATTATTGATTAAAAACAAACTTTCCAGTCCAGTGCGGTGGCTAATGCTTGTAATCCCAGCACTTTGAGAGGCCAAAGTGGACGGATCGCTTGAGCCCAGGAGTTGGAGACCAGCCTGATCAACATGACAAAATCCCATCTTTACAAAAAATACCAAAATTAGCTGGGTGTGGTGATGCTCACCTGTAGTCCTAGCTACTCAGGAGGCTGAGGTGGGAGGATCGCTTGAGCCTGGGAGGCAGAAGTTGCAGTGAGATGAGATCACCCCACTGCACTCCAGCCTGGGTGACAGGGCAAGACCTTGTGATATGGTTTGGCTCTGTGTCCCCACCTAAATCTCAATTTGTAGCTCCCATAATCCCCACGTGTTGTATGAGGGACCTGGTGGGAGATGATTGAACCATGGCGGTGAGTCTTTCCTATGCTGTTCTCGAGTTAGTGAATGGGTCTCATGAGATCTGATGGTTTTAAAAATGGGAGTTTCTGTGCACAGGCCCTCCTTTTGCCTGCTGCCATCCACCTAAGATGTGACTTGCTCTGCCTTGACTTCCACCATGATTGTGAGTCCTTCCCAGCCAAGTGGAACTGTAAGTTCATTAAACCTCTTTCTTTTGTAAATTGCCCAGTCTCAGGTATGTCTTTATCAACAGCATGAAAATGGACTAAATATACACCCTGTCAAGGAAAAAACAAAAAAAACAAAAACAAAAACAAAACCTTATCTTACTTCTCCTATAAGTAAATTCCAAGCCAAGGAATGACAGGAATGGATGAATTAAATTAGCCATATCAATGTATTTCTTAAAGTGTTGAGTCCATCGCAATCCCAAGTATCTATTTTTTCTGAGATTAAAAAAAAAAATTTCTCTTATAAAAAATGTTGATAGGAGATTAATGGTTAAATTGGAGGTGGATATAGTAAAAAGCAAAAGAAAGTTCTTTAATTTTTTTTAATGTTTCAAAGAAGTAATTCTAGTACTAGTTACATTCTCATGGACTGGAAGGGTGGTTCAGACCATTTTCCATTTTTGTCATGGCTACTAGGAAACTCAAAACCAAATTGGAATTTAAATCACAGCAATAATGCCAATCCCTGTGGTATCATTGCATATTTGAAATATCAGAAGCGTATTTCTTCTTCCATCCCTTGACCCTCATTTTCTATTTTTTGTTGTTGAGTAGGGAGTGGCATTTCAGAGAATGAAAATGCCCACTTTATCTAGCCTAGAAATCCCAAGCATTTAATCTGTTTTCTCCCCAGATGTAAGTTTCCATGATAAAAGCTATTGGAGGTAGTGTGCTGGTCCCAGGTTACTCTGCACAGTGTGAAAGAAATGGCCAACAAGTATATTTTAAAATGCTCAATATCACTAATTGTCAGGGAAATGCAAATCAAAACCACAATGAGATATCACCTCACACCTGTTAGAATGACTATTATATAAAAAAAAAAGACAAAAAATAAAAAATGCAGGCAAGGATGCAGAGAAAGGGGAACACTTATGCACTGATTGTGGGGATATAAACTAGTACAACCATTACAGAGAACAATATGGAGGTTCCTCAAAAAACAGTGAATAGAACTACCGTATGATCCAGCAATCCCATAACTAGGTATTTATCCAAAGGAAAGTAAATCAGTGTGTCAAAGAGATATTGGCACCCCTGTGTTTATTACGGTACCATTCACAACAGCCAAGATATGGAAGCAATTTAAGTGCCTTTCAAAGGATGAACTGATAAAGAAAATGTTATATATATATATATATGTATATGAATACTATTCAGCCATAAAAAAGAATGAAATCCTGTTATTTGTGGCAACATAGATGAGCCTGGAGGATATTATGTTAAGTGAAATAAGCGAGGCACAGAAAGACAAATACCGCATGAGCTCACTCATATGTGCAATTTTACAAAGTTGATCTTACAGAAATAGAAATTGGAACAGAAGTTACTAGAGGCTGAGAAGAGTAGAGGGAAAGGGAGAGAATAAGGAGAGATTTGTTAAACAATACAACATTTCAGCTAGATAGGAGGAATAAGTCTAGTATTCTATAGCATTGTAGTCTTACTATAGTTAGCAATGATATATCATATATTTTCAAATAGCTAGAGGAGAGGATATTGAATGTTCCCAATACAAAGAAATAATATATGTTTGAAATGATGGATATGCTAGTTACTCTGATCTGATCACTATACATTGTATGTATTAAAACATCACTATGTACCCCATAAATATGTACAATTATTATGTGTCAATTAAAAATCCATTTTGAAAACATACAGAAAAAAAGAAAGGTAGGCTTACTTTTGGGGGGATTTCTCTATCAACGAGGCACCTGGCCACAAATTGTAACCTAAGAGCTTGGGGTTAGTAATACTATGCTGTAGATCCAATATGGTTTACTGAAACTTAAAGTGAAGAACGTAGCAGAATCATTTCATTTACCTGAGTTTTTGAATAGATAGCTTAAGGTTTTACTATTAAACAATGGTTGGTGTGAAGGTTTTTGTTACTGATTGAGAGCAGACACCTGTATGTTTTGAAAACCAGTCAAGAGGTTGGTAGAGCTGATGTTCTATTATGAAACTTCACTTTGAGAACCATGGTCAAGGTTGAAGTTTTACTCTTGGCCTGACTCTCTGCATTGCTGATCTCAACCCTCGCCTGAACCCCACCTCTTGCATTCCCCATCCCCTACATTCTTGCACATGCGCGTGTGCACACACACACACACACAAAACACATATCCCTACTCTTCTTCACCAAGGGTTAAAGTTGGGAAATTTACATGGTTTTCTGGCACCAGCTCACACATCTATGTTCTGCCTTAGATTCTATCCAAATCAGGAGTGAAAGAAATTATGAGGAAGGCAGAAAGAGAATGGAGGAGTTAGTAGCTAAGGACATGAAAAACAATAGAAGTAGTGGCAAGAGGGAACACAGAAAATGCCTCCGAAAAGGGATGGTGATGTGACTTAACAAAGAGAACACTGGATAAGGGCCTAGAGACCTGAAATTGAGTCTTAGCTTTGTCACGGTCCCCACTGTGACTTTGGACAAAGCTCTACCATTCTTTGGTGCTCAGTTTGCTTGTTTGTAAAATGGGAGTTGTTGGGGGGTTTTAATCCCTAATTTTTACTTTACGACAGTGTTGTAAAATTCAACAAGATGACATGTGTAAAAATATTTTTACCATCAAGAGCAAACCATCAAGAGCAAAACCTATCTAAGCCATTAGTGATGGGAGACTTAAATAGGAGCCACCATAATCAGAACAGAAATGGCAGTTATTTTTATCTTTTCCTTACATGTTCTTCATAACCCACTGTTATCATTTAGAAAATTCCTGTGATGTAGTCATCTAGCAGCCTCTGATTTTCTTTATCCTTTCCTCAGTTTCTACTTCAACCTGATCTTTGTAGGCAAACATGCCCTGGGTACCTCTTCAGAAGGCAAAAACAAGAGAGAAGAGATCTGATTACTAGATTACTTTGTGTTATGTTGCATAAGGACATATACTGATAATAATCCCTTAATTGTATAGAGTATATCCCTGATTAAATACATACATGCCCACGCTTGCCCATGCACACACCCACACACCCCACAGTGAATTCCTCACCCTCCTTTTTACACTTAGCATGTCACACAATAAAGAGGTGACATGGTCCTTGGGAAAGAAAGCCTTGCCATCTAGGTCACATTGTTAACTTGCTCACCCAGAGCTTATTTTACCCAATGAGATGCTCCACCGATTTCACATGTTCTGTTTCTATTTTAACACGAATTGAGACAGAACTAAATCATCTTAAAGCATCTGTTGATAGGCAGTTATCCAGCCACTTAGTTTCATGTTCTTTAGAACCCAGTGTTATCATTTGGAATCGTTTTGTGATCCATTTATGTAACAGCCTCTGAGTTTTCCTTATCTTTCTTCCACTTTCTCCTTCAAACGGATCTCTGTAGGCAAACAGGCCCTGATGATCACTGATTTCATTGGGAACCAAAGCAAAGAGAGGAGCCTGATTGTTAGATTACTTTGTGCCACATTTTATAACGAAAAACTGATGTAAGAACCCCTTGGATTTACACAAAGTACTTTGAAAGTAGCCCAAGGCTAGTTATGTGATCATGGGTGTTACTTAATTTCTCTTTATTTCATCTGTAAACTGGTGATAATATTCATGATGTAGTCAGTCAATTTGGGGTATGGTCATTTGAGCAATTAGAGATCAACTTTATCATGTTCTTACTAGCCCCCTTCTGCCTATCTCACCCATGAAGATATCATGAAGGGCTTTGTCAGATGCTGTGCCGAAATCCAGATACACTGTGTTCAACATTTCCCTGGTCTACAAGGATAGTAAAGAACCCAATCAAAAATTTAAAAGAAAGAAAGACAGGACAAAAATTAAACTGTTTGGAGTGATCTGTACTCCATAGCCCCATTCTATCTCCTGCTGATGGTCACCTCACTCCACAAATGCCCGCAAAACTTGCATTTCCATTTGGACAGCTTGTCAGTAATGGACTTCAAACTCACTGGTGGGTACTTTCTAAAAATGATTCTTGCCTCATTTTTAAAATAAAACAGCTTTTTCCCAGTTGTCACTTCTCCCTCCTCAAAACAGTTTCTTGCAAATTCTGAAGAGGAGTTCACACCTGAAAAGAGAGAGGAATTTGGAGGAAGTAACCCATGGATGCAAATCCCCATTCACCCCTTACCTGCCATCAGAGTACCTTCAGTTCTTCCCATGGAGTCTTGTGACCCTAGACAGTCAGTGGCAACACCACTGGGGAGGTCCTGAGGAGACCCTGAAGTCACTTAGAGGGCATGTGGCTGGTTATACACTTTTCATTTTCATTTCAACCAGCATTCAGAGAGGACCTACTTTATGCCAAGGTCCTGTGGACAGTGTAACTTCTCTCAGAGCTTACTGTCTTGTATGAAAGACAGATATGTGACCAAATAAATATAACCCAGTTGTTAGTGAATCTAAAGAACTAAAAAAAGAACTATGGTCTCAGCTCACTCAATCTTTTTATATTTATGGTTGCTTTTATTCTAGCTGAGGATGGGGCTAGGTAGGGCCTGGTTCACTGCAGGACAAAACAGGCTGGATGAGAAGAAGACCTGAAAAAGTACTGGATTAATGGAACAGGACAGGAACATAGAATACAGGCTCTTTTATAGATACTGGGGGACAATTCAATCTAGAAGGCAAAGGTTCTGTATAGTAATTGCTACAGCTTAGAGAAGAGGAATGACAATGGTCCAAGCACCTCAACAGGTGCCCCAAGTGTAATAATGAAAAATGCAGGAGTGGGCAACGTTTATATTCCAAGAAAGCAAGATATCAGCATCAGGGAATTTCACTAGCAGGTACCAAGCCCTAGCTTCCAGGCTTGAGTTTAAGGGAATTTCTCCATTTAGCAATCGCCCTGCCTACAATACATTCTGTGTTAATAAAACTGACAATTATACCAATATAGTCTGTCTTGCTGCACCTCTGAAGGGTTGGTGCTCCCCATGGAATAATAGGTCTCAACTCTAGAATGACCTGCAGATACAAGTTAGGATATGTCCTAAGCATGTAGCAAAAGATGTGGTGGCTGCCAGATGACGCTAAAGGTTGACTCCAATGCCTGTAGCCATTATTTCTGAAATCTGCCCCAAGCTGAAGCCCATGTGAATATGTCCATTGAGAGCTTCAAAACTGAGTGCAACAGCAAAAGAAATTATCATCAGAGTGAACAGGCAACCTACAGAATGGGAGAAAATTTTTGCAATCTATCCATCTGACAAAGAGCTAATATCCAGAATCTACAAGGTGCTTAAATTTACAAGAAAAAGAACAAACAACCCTATTAAAATGTGGGCAAAGGATATGAACAGACGCTTCTCAAAAGAAGACATTTATGCAGCCGAAAAACATATGAAAAACAAAAGCTCAACATCACTAATCATTAGAGAAATGCAAATCAAAACCACAATGAGATATCATCTCACACCCGTCAGAATGGCAATTATTAAAAAGTCAGGAAACAACAGGTGCTAATGAGGCTATGGAGAAATAGGAACACTTTTACACTGTTGATGTGAATGTAAATTAGTTCAACCATTGTGGAAGACAGTGTGGCGATTCCTCAAAGACCTAGAACCAGAAATACCGTTTGACCCAGCAATCCCATGACTGGCTGTATACCCAAAGGAATATAAATCTATCTATTATAAAGATACATACATGCTAATGTTCACTGCACTGCTATTCACAATAGCAAAGGCATGGAATCACCCCAAATACACATCGATGATAGACTGGATAAAGAAAATGTGGTACATATATACCATGGAATACAACGCAGCCATAAGAAGGAACAAGACTGTGTCCTTTGCGGAGACATGGATGGAGTTGGAAGTCATTATCCTCAGCAAACTAACACAGGAACAGAAAACCAAACACTGCATGTTCTCACTTACAAGTGGGAACTGAACCATGAGAACACATGGACACAGGGAGGAGAACAACACACACTGGAGCCTGTTGATGGGAGGGGAGAGCATCAGGACAAATACCTAATGAATGCTGGGCTTAATACATAGGTGATGGGTTGACAGGTGCAGCAAACCACCATGGCACACGTTTACCTATTTAACAAAGCTGCACGTCCTGCACATGTATCCCAGAACTTGAAATAAAATAATTTTTTAAAAAAACCTGAGTGTGAGAACCCAAACCACTGGAATTATGGACAAGAAGAAAGAGGGTAAGAGTTACATAGATTACTGGTTTCCATTTGGAGGGAATGGGCAGGGAACAAGGAGAGGGTAAGAAAGAGGAGAATGTGTATGTTGAATCAGTTTTCCTAAGTTCTTTTTTCTCATCTATACATATCCAGTTGAGAATCAGTGGCATAAGTTGAATAATTTTATTTAATACCAGTATCTTTATCTGAGGATATTGGGGTGTTTGGTGTTTGGAGAAGGGACTGGAAAGATCACCTTACCTGGACTGACATTCAGTGGAGGGAAATCCAGTCACTTTTCAAAAAAAAAATTAAAACCCTAAGCCTTACATAAAGTATATAAATACTCCCATTTAACAAGAATAGGCTTATGAGCAAAGTGCTATTGAGGCTTGAGCACCATGACTCAGAATTTCTTTCAGCTAGAAATTAAAGTCCCAATTGGAGATAAGTCCATACAAACACTGACACACTACCACTCACTCTCAGCCCCCTGACAAACAAACCCTGAGGCTGAAAATGTCTAAGGATATTTTCTGAAAGATTTAAAAGGAGCTTATAAATGTCCTGAAGTTACTCTTTTTTTTTTTTTTTTTTTTTATTTTATTATACTTTAAGTTCTAGGGTACATGTGCATAACGTGCAGGTTTGTTACATATGTATACTTATGCCATGTTGGTGTGCTGCACCCATCAACTCGTCAGCACCCATCAATTCATCATTTATATCATGTATAACTCCCCAATGCAATCCCTCCCTCCTCCCCCCTCCCCCCTCCCCATGATAGACCCCAGTGTGTGATGTTCCCCTTCCCGAGTCCAAGTGATCTCATTGTTCAGTTCCCACCTATGAGTGAGAACATGCAGTGTTTGGTTTTCTCTTCTTGTGATAGTTTGCTAAGAATGATGGTTTCCAGCTGCATCCATGTCCCTACAAAGGACACAAACTCATCCTTTTTTATGGCTGCATAGTATTCCATGGTGTATATGTGCCACATTTTCTTAATCCAGTCTGTCACAGATGGACATTTGGGTTGATTCCAAGTCTTTGCTATTGTGAATAGTGCCGCAATAAACATACGTGTACATGTGTCTTTGTAGTAGACTAATTTATAATCCTTTGGGTATATACCCAGTAGTGGGATGGCTGGGTCATATGGTACATCGAGTTCTAGATCCTTGAGGAATTGCCATACTGTTTTCCATAATGGTTGAACTAGTTTACAATCCCACCAACAGTGTAAAAGTGTTCCTATTTCTCCACATCCTCTCCAACACCTGTTGTTTCCTGACTTCTTAATGATTGCCATTCTAACTGGTGTGAGATGGTATCTCATTGTGGTTTTGATTTGCATTTCTCTGATGGCCAGTGATGATGAGCATTTTTTCATGTGTCTGTTGGCTGTATGAATATCTTCTTTTGAGAAATGTCTGTTCATATCCTTTCCCCACTTTTTGATGGGGTTGTTTGTTTTTTTCTCGTATATTTGTTTGAGTTCTTTGTAGATTCTGGATATTAGCCCTTTGTCAGATGAGTAGGTTGCAAAAATTTTCTCCCATTCTGTAGGTTGCCTGTTCACTCTGATGGTAGTTTCTTTTGCTGTGCAAAAGCTCTTTAGTTTAATTAGATCCCATTTGTCAATTTTGGCTTTTGCTGCCGTTGCTTTTGGTGTTTTAGACATGAAGTCCTTGCCCATGCCTATGTCCTGAATGGTACTACCTAGATTTTCTTCTAGGGTTTTTATGGTATTAGGTCTAACATTTAAGTCTCTAATCCATCTTGAATTAATCTTCGTATAAGGGGTAAGGAAAGGATCCAGTTTCAGCTTTCTACTTATGGCTAGCCAATTTTCCCAGCACCATTTATTAAATAGGGAATCCTTTCCCCATTTCTTGTTTCTCTCAGGTTTGTCAAAGATCAGATGGCTGTAGATGTGCGGTATTATTTCTGAGGACTCTGTTCTGTTCCATTGGTCTATATCTCTGTTTTGGTACCAGTACCATGCTGTTTTGGTTACTGTAGCCTTGTAGTATAGTTTGAAGTCAGGTAGTGTGACGCCTCCAGCTTTGTCCTTTTGACTTAGGATTGTCTTGGCAATGCGGGCTCTTTTTTGGTTCCATATGAACTTTAAAGCAGTTTTTTCCAATTCTGTGAAGAAACTCATTGGTAGCTTGATGGGGATGGCATTGAATCTATAAATAACCTTCGGGAGTATGGCCATTTTCACGATATTGATTCTTCCTATCCATGAGCATGGTATGTTCTTCCATTTGTTTGTGTCCTCTTTGATTTCACTGAGCAGTGGTTTGTAGTTCTCCTTGAAGAGGTCCTTTACATCCCTTGTAAGCTGGATTCCTAGGTATTTTATTCTCTTTGAAGCAATTGTGAATGGAAGTTCATTCCTGATTTGGCTCTCTGCTTGTCTGTTGCTGGTGTATAAGAATGCTTGTGATTTTTGCACATTAATTTTGTATCCTGAGACTTTGCTGAAGTTGCTTATCAGCTTAAGGAGATTTTGGGCTGAGACGATGGGGTTTTCTAAATATACAATCATGTCATCTGCAAACAGGGACAATTTGACTTCTTCTTTTCCTAACTGGATACCCTTGATTTCTTTCTCTTGCCTGATTGCCCTAGCCAGAACTTCCAACACTATGTTGAATAGGAGTGGTGAGAGAGGGCATCCCTGTCTTGTGCCAGTTTTCAAAGGGAATTTTTCCAGTTTTTGCCCATTCAGTATGATATTAGCTGTGGGTTTGTCATAAATAGCTCTTATTATTTTGAGGTACGTTCCATCAATACCGAATTTATTGAGCGTTTTTAGCATGAAGGGCTGTTGAATTTTGTCAAAAGCCTTTTCTGCATCTATTGAGATGATCATGTGGTTCTTGTCTTTGGTTCTGTTTATATGCTGGATTACGTTTATTGATTTGCGAATGTTGAACCAGCCTTGCATCCCAGGGATGAAGCCCACTTGATCATGGTGGATAAGCTTTTTGATGTGCTGCTGAATCCGGTTTGCCAGTATTTTATTGAGGATTTTTGCATCAATATTCATCAGGGATATTGGTCTAAAATTCTCTTTTTTTGTTGTGTCTCTGCCAGGCTTTGGTATCAGGATGATGTTGGCCTCATAAAATGAGTTAGGGAGGATTCCCTCTTTTTCTATTGATTGGAATAGTTTCAGAAGGAATGGTACCAGCTCCTCCTTGTACCTCTGGTAGAATTCAGCTGTGAATCCATCTGGTCCTGGACTTTTTTTGGTGGGTAGGCTATTAATTGTTGCCTCAATTTCAGAGCCTGCTATTGGTCTATTCAGGGATTCTCTTAACCCAGATCTATTGGAAGTAGAGGTCCAGAATCACTTCCTGGGGCTGGTCTCTGGCATGAATGTATTGGCCTGGGAGTGAACCTCTATGACACTGGCAGTGGGGCAGTGCCAGGCCTGATGGATCCTCCACTCAGGAACCTGGGTACTAGCTTGTTACTTTCTTCTGAACTCAGCTAAGAGGTCTATTGTATTTCATACAGCAATCCTGAGTGTTTTGTAGCAACAGGGCTTCTATGGAGCATTTAGTTGACCATATGTCCAGAGACATAAGTTCAACTCTTAAAAATGAGAAGGAGAAAGTACCCTTGTGTTGTTATAAAAGCGATACTAAACATTAAGCATGTTTTGGTAGATATGGAGATGCGCCACTCAGAACCCCTTTTAAGAAAGGACCTGCTGCCCAGATGCAAGGTGACATGGAGCCTTAGTTTACCTGTAACCACTTCCTGGATCTTTAATATGATACATGTGCCAATTTGGGTTCTTTGGGAAACAAGCAATGGTATAGAATTAGGAACAATAAAAAATGTTCGTGAAGTAATATCTGTGAAAATAAAAGGCAGGAAGGAGGAGTGGGGAAAGATAGCAGTGTGATCACAATATAGACCTGACAAAAGTCTCTGAATAATCTTGGAAGGCTGCAGATGGAAACAGCAGCAGCAGCAACCCTAAGGAAAACTCAGATCATTTGATTTCGTGGTTAGTACCTGCCTCTGTTGTTGGGGTCTCCTTGATGATCTGACCTAAGCTTACAAATGAACACTTGCATCACCAGCCCTCAAGCTTCCACACTGTGAAGGAGTGAGTTCCTAAGGAAGGTGTGGACCCCTATGCCCACAGACAACTTTCATTCATCTCTGAAATTCTGCATATTACTGATAATAAATGATGATGAAGATAATTAACATTTAAATGTCATATTTTTTCTTCAGCAATATTTGATGATTAGAAAAGTTATGGGGGCGGAGCAAGATGGCCGAATAGGAACAGCTCCAGTCTCCAACTCCCAGCGCGAGCGACACAGAAGACCGGTGATTTCTGCATTTTCAACTGAGGTACTGGGGTCATCTCACTGGGGAGTGCCAGACAATCGGTGCTGGTCAGCTGCTGCAGCCCGACCACCGAGAGCTGAAGCAGGGCGAGGCATCGCCTCACCTGGGAAGCGCAAGGGGGAAGGGAATCCCTTTTCCTAGCCAGGGGAACTGAGACACACAACACCTGGAGAATCGGGTAACTCCCACCCCATTATTGCGCTTTAAGCATATGGGCACACCAGGAGAATATATCCCACACCTGGCCGGGAGGGTCCCAAGCCCACGGAGCCTCCCTCATTGCTAACACAGCAGTCTGCGATCTAACCTAAACGGCAGCAGCGAGGCTGGGGGAGGGGCGCCCGCCATTGCTGAGGCTTAAGTAGGTAAACAAAGCCGCTGGGAAGCTTGAACTGGGTGGAGCTCACAGCAGCTCAAGGAAACCTGCCTGTCTCCGTAGACTCCAACTCTGGGGACAGGGAACAGCTAAAAAACAACAACAACAACAAAAAGGCAGCAGAACCTCTGCAGACGCAAACATTTCTGTCTGACAGCTTTGAAGAGAGCAGTGGATCTCCCAACACGGAGGTTGAGATCTGAGAACGGACAGACTGCCTACTCAAGTGGGTCACTGACCCCTGAGTAGCCTAACTGGGAGACATCCCCCACTAGGGGCAGTCTGACACCCCACACCTCACAGGGTGGAGTACACCCCTGAGAGGAAGCTTCCAAAGTAAGAGTCAGACAGGTACACTCGCTGTTCAGCAATATTCTATCTTCGGCAACCTCTGCTGCTGATACCCAGGCAAACAGGGTCTGGAGTGGACCTCAAGCAATCTCCAACAGACCTACAGCTGAGGGTGCTGACTGTCAGAAGGAAAACTATCAAACAGGAAGGACACCTATACCAAAACCCCATCAGTACGTCAGCATCATCAAAGACCAGAGACAGATAAAACCACAAAGATGGGGAAAAAGCAGGGCAGAAAAGCTGGAAATTCAAAAAATAAGAGCGCATCTCCCCCTGCAAAGGAGCGCAGCCCATCGCCAGCAACGGATCGAAGCTGGTCAGAGAATGACTTTGACAAGATGAGAGAAGAAGGCTTCAGACCATCAAACTTCTCAGAGCTAAAGGCGGAATTACGTACCCAGCGCAAAGAAACTAAAAATCTTGAAAAAAGAGTGGAAGAATTGACAGCTAGACTAATTAATGCAGAGAAGGTCATAAACGAAATGACAGAGATGAAAACCATGACACGAGAAATACGTGAAAAATGCACAAGCTTCAGTAACTGACTCGATCAACTGGAAGAAAGAGTATCAGCGATTGAGGATCAAATGAATGAAATGAAGCGAGACGAGAAACCAAAAGAAAAAAGAAGAAAAAGAAATGAACAAAGCCTGCAAGAAGTATGGGATTATGTAAAAAGACCAAATCTACGTCTGATTGGGGTGCCTGAAAGTGAGGGGGAAAATGGAACCAACTTGGAAAACACTCTTCAGGATATCATCCAGGAGAACTTCCCCAACCTAGTAGGGCAGGCCAACATTCAAATTCAGGAAATACAGAGAACGCCACAAAGATACTCCTCCAGAAGAGCAACTCCAAGACACATAACTGCCAGATTCACCAAAGTTGAAATGAAGGAAAAAATCTTAAGGGCAGCCAGAGAGAAAGGTCGGGTCACCCACAAAGGGAAGCCCATCAGACTAACAGCAGACCTCTCGGCAGAAACTCTACAAGCCAGAAGAGAGTGGGGGCCAATATTCAACATTCTTACAGAAAAGAATTTTAAACCCAGAATTTCATATCCAGCCAAACTAAGTTTCATAAGTGAAGGAGAAATAAAATCCTTTACAGATAAGCAAATGCTTAGAGATTTTGTCACCACCAGGCCTGCCTTACAAGAGACCCTGAAGGAAGCCCTAAACATGGAAAGGAACAACCGGTACCAGCCATTGCAAAAACATGCCAAAATGTAAAGACCATCGAGGCTAGGAAGAAACTGCATCAACTAACAAGCAAAATAACCAGTTAATATCATAATGGCAGGATCAAGTTCACACATAACAATATTAACCTTAAATGTAAATGGACTAAATGCTCCAATTAAAAGACACAGACTGGCAAACTGGATAAAGAGTCAAGACCCATCAGTCTGCTGTATTCAGGAGGCCCATCTCACATGCAGAGACATACATAGGCTCAAAATAAAGGGATGGAGGAAGATCTACCAAGCAAATGGAGAACAAAAAAAAGCAGGGGTTGCAATCCTAGTCTCTGATAAAACAGACTTTAAACCATCAAAGATCAAAAGAGACAAAGAAGGCCATTACATAATGGTAAAGGGATCAATTCAATAGGAAGAGCTAACTATCCTAAATATATATGCACCCAATACAGGAGCACCCAGATTCATAAAGCAAGTCCTTAGAGACTTACAAAGAGACTTAGACTCCCATACAATAATAATGGGAGACTTCAACACTCCACTGTCAACATTAGTCAGATCAATGAGACAGAAAGTTAACAAGGATATCCAGGAATTGAACTCATCTCTGCACCAAGCAGACCTAATAGACATCTACAGAACTCTCCACCCCAAATCAACAGAATATACATTCTTCTCAGCACCACATCGCACTTATTCCAAAATTGACCACATAATTGGAAGTAAAGCACTCCTCAGCAAATGTAAAAGAACAGAAATTATAACAAACTGTCTCTCAGACCACAGTGCAATCAAACTAGAACTCAGGACTAAGAAACTCAATCAAAACCGCTCAACTACATGGAAACTGAACAACCTGCTCCTGAATGACTACTGGGTACATAACGAAATGAAAGCAGAAATAAAGATGTTCTTTGAAACCAATGAGAACAAAGATACAACATACCAGAATCTCTGGGACACATTTAAAGCAGTGTGTAGAGGGAAATTTATAGCACTAAATGCCCACAAGAGAAAGCAGGAAAGATCTAAAATTGACACTCTAACATCACAATTAAAAGAACTAGAGAGGCAAGAGCAAACACATTCAAAAGCTAGCAGAAGGCAAGAAATAACTAAGATCAGAGCAGAACTGAAGGAGATAGAGACACAAAAAACCCTCCAAAAAATCAATGAATCCAGGAGTTGGTTTTTTGAAAAGATCAACAAAATTGACAGACCGCTAGCAAGACTAATAAGGAAGAAAAGAGAGAGGAATCAAATAGACGCAATAAAAAATGACAAAGGGGATATCACCATCGACCCCACAGAAATACAAACTACCATCAGAGAATACTATAAACACCTCTACGCAAATCAACTAGAAAATCTAGAAGAAATGGATAATTTCCTGGACATTTACACTCTCCCAAGACTAAAACAGGAAGAAGTTGAATCCCTGAATAGACCAATAGCAGGCTCTGAAATTGAGGCAATAATTAATAGCCTACCCACCAGAAAAAGTCCAGGACCAGATGGATTCACAGCTGAATTCTACCAGATGTACAAGGAGGAGCTGGTACCATTCCTTCTGAAACTATTCCAATCAATAGAAAAAGAGGGAATCCTCCCAAACTCATTTTATGAGGCCAACATCATCCTGATACCAAAGCCTGGCAGAGACACAACAAAAAAAGAGAATTTTAGACCAATATCCCTGATGAACATCGATACAAAAATCCTCAATAAAATACTGGCAAACCGGATTCAGCAGCACATCAAAAAACTTATCCACCATGATCAAGTGGGCTTCATCCCTGGGATGCAAGGCTGGTTCAACATTCGCAAATCAATAAACGTAATCCAGCATATAAACAGAACCAAAGACAAGAACCACATGATTATCTCAATAGATGCAGAAAAGGCTTTTGACAAAATTCAACAGCCCTTCATGCTAAAAACGCTCAACAAATTCGGTATTGATGGAACGTACCTCAAAATAATAAGAGCTATTTATGACAAACCCACAGCTAATATCATACTGAATGGGCAAAAACTGGAAAAATTCCCTTTGAAAACTGGCACAAGACAGGGATGCCCTCTCTCACCACTCCTATTCAACATAGTGTTGGAAGTTCTGGCTAGGGCAATCAGGCAAGAGAAAGAAATCAAGGGTATTCAGTTAGGAAAAGAAGAAGTCAAATTGTCCCTGTTTGCAGATGACATGATTATATATTTAGAAAACCCCGTTGTCTCAGCCCAAAATCTCCTTAAGCTGATAAGCAACTTCAGCAAAGTCTCAGGATACAAAATTAATGTGCAAAAATCACAAGCATTCTTATACACCAGTAACAGACAAACAGAGAGCCAAATCATGAATGAACTTCCATTCACAATTGCTTCAAAGAGAATAAAATACCTAGGAATCCAACTTACAAGGGATGTAAAGGACCTCTTCAAGGAGAACTACAAACCACTGCTCAGTGAAATCAAAGAGGACACAAACAAATGGAAGAACATACCATGCTCATGGATAGGAAGAATCAATATCGTGAAAATGGCCATACTGCCCAAGGTTATTTATAGATTCAATGCCATCCCCATCAAGCTACCAATGAGTTTCCTCAAAGAATTGGAAAAAACTGCTTTAAAGTTCATATGGAACCAAAAAAGTGCCCGCATTGCCAAGACAATCCTAAGTCAAAAGGACAAAGCTGGAGGCGTCATGCTACCTGACTTCAAACTATACTACAAGGCTACAGTAACCAAAACAGCATGGTACTGGTACCAAAACAGAGATATAGACCAATGGAACAGAACAGAGTCCTCAGAAATAACACCACACATCTACAGCCATCTGATCTTTGACAAACCTGAGAGAAACAAGAAATGGGGAAAGGATTCCCTATTTAATAAATGGTGCTGGGAAAATTGGCTAGCCATATGTAGAAAGCTGAAACTGGATCCTTTCCTTACTCCTTATACGAAGATTAATTCAAGGTGGATTAGAGACTTAAATATTAGACCTAATACCATAAAAACCCTAGAAGAAAATCTAGGTAGTACCATTCAGAACATAGGCATGGGCAAGGACTTCATGTCTAAAACACCAAAAGCAATGGCAGCAAAAGCCAAAATTGACAAATGGGATCTAATTAAACTAAAGAGCTTCTGCACAGCAAAAGAAACTACCACCAGAGTGAACAGGCCACCTACAGAATGGGAGAAAATTTTTGCAATCTACTCATCTGACAAAGGGCTAATATCCAGAATCTACAAAGAACTCAAACAAATATACAAGAAAAAAGCAAACAACCCCATCAAAAAGTGGGCAAAGGATATGAACAGACATTTCTCAAAAGAAGACATTCATACAGCCAACAGACACATGAAAAAATGCTCATCATCACTCACCATCAGAGAAATGCAAATCAAAACCACAATGAGATACCATCTCACACCAGTTAGAACGGCAATCATTAAAAAGTCAGGAAACAACAGATGTTGGAGAGGATGTGGAGAAATAAGAACACGTTTACACTGTTGGTGGGATTGTAAACTAGTTCAACCATTATGGAAAACAGTATGGCAATTCCTCAAGGATCTAGAACTCGATGTACCATATGACCCAGCCATCCCACTACTGGGTATATACCCAAAGGATTATAAATTATTCTACTACAAAGACACATGCACACGTATGTTTATTGCGGCACTACTCACAATAGCAAAGACTTGGAATCAACCCAAATGTCCATCTGTGACAGACTGGATTAAGAAAATGTGGCACATACACACCATGGAATACTATGCAGCCATAAAAAAGGATGAGTTTGTGTCCTTTGTAGGGACATGGGTGCAGCTGGAAACCATCATTCTTAGCAAACTATCACAAGAAGAGAAAACCAAACACCGCATGTTCTCACTCATAGGTGGGAACTGAACAATGAGATCACTTGGACTCGGGAAGGGGAACATCACACACTGGGGCCTATCATGGGGAGCGGGGAGGGGGGAGGGATTGCATTGGGAGTTATACATGATATAAATGATGAATTGATGGGTGCTGACTAGTTGATGGGTGCAACACACCAACATGGTACAAGTATACATATGTAACAAACCTGCACGTTATGCACATGTACCCTAGAACTTAAAGTATAATAAAAAAAAAAAAAAAAGAAAAGTTACTAATTGATTGAAACACTACAGGGATGACGTGCCTCTGTAAAGGACAAGCAAAATAAAAATAACAGATTCCGTGTGATTGTAGGGAGTACCTAAGATATTTTTATCTTCCTTGTTTTTCACTTTGATTTCTAGAGAATAACAATCAAACAAGTGTTGTAACCATGTTCAAAATACTGGTGATATCTACTGAGATTATAGATCCATTATGGAAACTGACACTTCTGCATTCCCAGACAAAAGCAGAGAAAGATACAATAGAACAAAGGAGAGACAGAAAGAAAAACAGAGAGACAGAGACTGACAGAGGCAGAGAGGCAGAGCCTGGTGTAGGCTCAGGAGGGAAGCTCAACCTGAGATTTGTCCTCACACAACCAGGTATACATATCGTGTATAGAAAATGAAATACACAGGTGCTGACGAGTTGATGGGTGCTGATGAGTTGATGGGTGCAGCACACCAACATGGCACAAGTATATATATGTAACAAACCTGCACATTATGCACATGTACCCTAGAACTTAAAGTATAATAAAAAAATAAAAAATAAAAAATATAAAAAGAAAGAAAATGAAATACACTTTGAAAACAAAAAATATGGTGGAAATAGGAATGGGGGGAGTACAGGAGATAAGCATGCTTTTGACTTTTTCTTTAAATCTATAGTATGAAACACAACACTGAAAGAAGGACAAGGCTCAATGCATAGGTAGTGGGTGGTATCTATCCTAAATTTCCCCACCATCCTTCTTCCCAGCATTCTGTTTGTCTAGAGTCTGCTCTCACTCTCATTTTTATTACCTACAACTCAATTCACACAAATGACTGGACACTCTTTGGGTTCCCACCTTTGCTTAGATAAAGAACTTATTCCCTCCCAGGGCCACCATCTCATCCAAAACTCTCATTGGACACATAGGGAAAGAAAGTCTTGAAGACAAGATGAGACAGACTTGTCTAAGGTCACACAACCACCATCAAGTAGATGATCTAGGAATACAGTTCAGTTCCCAATGGAGTGGGAACTTTGGGTAGACATGGAGGTTCCTCTGCGTGCACAAACTTACTTGTATGGGAGGATGGGAAGTGTAGCTAAACTGTGAACCCAAAAAGGAGAAAATGAGTAGGTATTTGCAAAATGGTTCTATATACCCTTCTGTCTGTCCCCAAATGTTCTTAAAGGCATGTGGTAGTCACACCATTTGTTAGACTGAAGCAGCAAGGATATGAGTACATCTTGCACTGGAAATACTCATTTCCATTCCTCAGGATCTGACAATCCCAAAGCAGTTAGAAGCTGGTATGCCTTCTCCATAATCTCTCTCTCTCTCTCTGTCTCTCTCTCTCTCTGTCTCTCTCTCTCTCTCTCTCTCTCTGTCTCTCTCTCTCTCTCTCTCTCTCTCTGTGTGTGTGTGTGTGTGTGTGTGTGTGTGTGTGTGTGTGTGTGTGTGTGTGTGTGTCTAAATCTCACCTTCTTACAAGGATACCCATCATATTGGATTGGTGACCCACCCTACTGCAGTATGATCTTATCCTAACATAACTCATTACACCTGCAACAACCCTATTTTCAAATAAGGTCACATGCTGAGTTCCTGGGAGTTAGGACTTTTAAGCATATGAATTTGCCGAAGGGACACAATTCAACCCATTAACAGGTAGTGCCATTGGCAAGGAGCTACTTTTGTGAGCAGTTGAAAGCCCAAATGCTATTCTTCTAATGGGGAGAGTGTTGGGGAGCCCCATGTTTGGTATAGCCAGCTTCATACAGTTACATCCTTGTCACTGACCTAAAGGAATTTATAATCTTTTTTGTGTACCAGATGGTGTCCCTCAATCACCATTACACTGATGACAAGCACAGTCTCTGACTGAGCTAGATGCTGTCTCTGAAATGTCTATTTAGAAGTTGTTAGAGACTGAGTTGTGTCCCTCCAAAATTCCTATATTGAAGTCCTAACCCCTGTGCTTCAATATGTGACTATATTTGAAGATGGGGTCTTTATAGAGATGATCAAGTTACAGTAAGGTCACTGGGGTGGGCATTAATGTAATCTGAGTAATATCCTTATAAGAAGAGGAGATTAGGACACAGACACACACACAGAGAGGAGATAAACTGAAGACACGGGGAAGAGAGGATGGCCATCTCCAAGGCAAAGAGAGAGGCCTCAGGAGAAACCAACCCTGCCCACACCTTGATCTCAGATTTCTAACTTCCAGAACTGTGAGGCAATGCATTTCAGTGTTTAAGCTATCCTGTCTGTAGCACTTTGTTACGGCAGCCTGAGCAAACTCATAGAGAGGTCCTCAAGGAGGAACAGTCCTAAACAAGAACAAGAGCGTCATTAAGATCCATAGAGAGGCTGGGAAAAGCCTTCAGATTCACCTCAATGAAGACAGGCACTAGCATGGAAATGGAACTCTTTTTTTTTTTTTTCTTTTTTTGGTGCTGCCACTGCAGCGTACTCTCCTCTTCTACCCTGCCAGTGTTACAATCAATTTGTTACAGGCTTTTCCCATGACTTACATTTCACTAGGTCTGCAGATTCAAACAATGAGCTCTGTGTATTAGATTTCATAGGAAAATTGTGAGTGCACAAACCTATGTGACCAATAGATGCCATATCAGACTGGGCACCAGAGAAGACTCCCAGCAAGAACTACAACTCAAGAATAAGGGCAACTAAATTAGCATCCCAGAGTTAGAAGGTCCTTGTGTTTAAACCAGCAGTTTTTAGCCCATGATCTATTACAAGCCCTGCATGCAAACTGGCTCCTGGGTTCCTCAGTCAATGAATGTCAAATGCGGTGAGATGCTGAGGTGGTACTGCTAAAGTTAGAATGCTCAAAGTCGCCAATTAATTCTGTGCAAAAAGGTATTTACATCATCGTTCTCCACCTTAGGCCCTGCCTGATGTTCTCGAGTTTCTGTCAGTCTGGGGCCTCCTTAGAAGTAACTGCTGGCCTCAGGCTTGGAAGCAAAGCAATCACAGCAAAGTTACTAGCCTATTTGTTGGACAGCAACTGGCTATATTTATCCTCTATTTTTTCCCCACCCCTCTCACCCCATATTAGTCTCCTATTGCTGTGTAACAAATTTCCACAAGTGTAGCACCTATAAATAGCACACGTTTATTTTCTCAGTTTCCGTGGGTTAGGAGTCCGAGCACAGCTTAGCTGGGTCCTCTGCTTGGGATCTCACAAGGCTGCAATGGTGGTGTCGGCAGGCTGCATTCTCAACTGGAGCTTAATGTCCTCTTCCAAGCCCCCATAGTTGCTGGCAGGATTCGTTTTCTTATGTGGCATGACTGAGGGCCCTGGCTTTTGCTGACTCTTAACTGCAGGCTTCCCTTAAGTCCTAGAGGCTGAGGCAGCTCACAACATGGCTGCTCGCTTCTTCACGGGCAGCAGATCTCTCCACTCTACAAGGAAGGAATCCCAAATATTGTAACATAATCATAGAAGTGATATCCCATCATCTTTGCCATATTCTGTTGTTTAGAATCAAGTCTTTAGTACCGTCCACACTCTAGGGGAAGGGGTTATACAAAAGCATGACTCACTGCAAGTCATCTTTGGGTGTGTCTACCAGCCCCACCTATCCCCCACTGGCTCACCTTCTACAGGGTTAGGGTTAGTCCTAGATGATAACAAGCATTGCAGCTGCTGACAGCTTCTACTCATAATACCACCAATGGAGTTTGGGGTGGGGGGCACTCAACATGTGCCTTGTTATCGTGTTCTCCTTTCATAGCTGTAATGCCAGGTGCATTTCTTCATTGTCATCACTATCTTCCCAGTTAAGTCACACATGGATTATCACCTGTTTGTGCATTCAAAGCTCAGGACCAATCCCACAATATCACATGGACCAGCAGCATCAGCATCCTATGAAAACTTGTTAGAAATGCAAATTATCTGGCTCTACACCAGTCCTACTGAGTCAGAAACTCCCCCAACAATCTGTGTCTTAACAAGTCCTCAAGGGCATGCTGATGCATGCTCAAGGTTGAGTACCACTGAGTTCAGAAATAGGCTTTATAGAGGAAGGAGAACTCTAATAGCCAAGGAGCATATGAGAAAATAAAATTTAGTTTCCCCTGCATATTAATCTGGTAGTGCTGCCATAACAAAGTACCGCAGACTGGGGAGCTTAAGGAACAGAAATGTATTGTCTCATAGTTCTGGAGGCCAGAAGTCTGAGATCAAGGTGACAGCAAGGTTGGTTCCTTCTGAGGGCTCTCTCTTTGACTTCTAGATGGCATCTTCTCCCTGTGTCTTCACATGATCTTCCTTCTATGTGTGTCTGTGTCCTAATCTTCTCTTCTTATAAGGCATCAGTCAGACTGGATTAGGGCCCACCATAGTGACCTCATTTTATCTTAATTACCCCCTTTAAAGACCCCATTCCCAAATACAGTCACATTCTGAAGTACTTGGGGATTAAGACTTCAACTTTGAGGTGCTGATTATTTCTAGGAGTTGTTTGGGAATGCCAATAGCTCAGCACTGAGAGATCTTTGGGCATGTGGGATGTTGTCAGTCCCCTGCTAGAGGAGGAACTGCTGGTCCTATTAGAAGCTGAACTTAGAGATAATACACCCCCTGGAAGAATGGAAGAGCTAGTTCCAACTAACTGGTTGCCCAGCAACCCCCAGAGTGAGCTCCCAAGATCACATTTAGATAATGCTGTCCATGGCACTTGCTATGGTTTGAATGTGACTCCCAAAGTTTATGTGTTGGAAATTTAGTCCCCAATGCATTAAGAGGTGGGACCATTAAGAAGTAATTAAGTCATGAAAACTCTGCCCTAATTAATAGATTGATATCATTATCTCAGGAATAGAATTTTTATAAAAGAGAAGAATCAATCTCTCTCTCTCTCTCTCTCTCTCTCTCTCTCTCTCTCTCTCTCTCTCTCTCTCCATCTCTCCCTCTCTCCCACTTCTGACATGGAATAACACAGCAAGAAGGCCCTCACAAGACGCAGCCCCTTCATCTTGGAATTGTCAGCCCCCAGAACTCTAAGACATAAATCTCTTTTCTTTGTAGATTACCCAGTCTCACATATTCTGTTATAGCAACACAAAACAGACTATGATAGCACCACATTATTAGGCCTCTCTGGTTTACAAAGACAAATAAATGGTAACACTTGACAACAATAATTCAAATTTCACTGACATGTTTCCTGCAAAGTCCACCTCAAGCATTTTTAGGTGTCTCTTCTGTGCTCACAAACAATTTGTTCCCACTGGAATGACTGCTGCACCCCTGGGCCATGCTCTTCCCTCCATGCTGCTGCTCCAATAAGCACTCCACTCCACTGCTCTGCTAGCCACAAGAGTCCAACATTGTCTGTCACTCTTCTGCCAGAGCTCATGCTACTGCTATTAGATAATGTATATACAGCCTTCCCTCAGTATTGTGAGGGACTGGCGTCTGGACTCCCTCAGATACCAAAATCCACAGATGTTCAAGTCCCTTACGTAAAATGGTGTAGTGTTTGCACATAACCTACACACATCCTCCTGTATACTTTAAATCATCTCTAGATTAGTTATAATACTTGATACAATGTCAATGCTACGTAAATAGTTGTTATACTGCATTGCTTAGGGAATAATGACAAGAAAAAGTCTATTCGTATTCAATGGAGATGCAATTATTCTTTTAAAAATATATTTTTGATCTGCAATTGGTTTAATCCAGAGATGCAGAACCCATGGATGCAGAGGGGCAACCGCACAGCCTTGCACAGCTCTGAACAACAGACCCCATCAAGTGACAATTAGGCACTGCTCTGCTGGGTACAGAAGGTCCTGCAAGGGCTACTATTTTGCCAGGAATGGTTTTCTTTTGTGCTATTCTTCTGGGTATAGGAGGAATCCATTTGTTGCCTCTATGAGCTCTCAAAATTATAGAACTAAATGTTAGTTTTTGAAAAGTGCGGAAGAATGTCTCTCTCCCCTTTGTGTTGCACTCTGTTATTGAATCTCATGTTTCTTTCAGAGCCCACTGAAGAGAAGCTTTTTATCCAGTTTGAAAGATCACATATTGTGTCAGGTGCGTATGCTTAAACCAATAAGCTATGACCAGGGGACAAAGGTCACATCAGCCCCACTCTGTGGCCACAAAGTAGAGGGGTTTGTCCTTATGTATCAAAGCCACTTCTAGGAAATTAGGGAGACATCTCAATGGTTTTTTCTTTTAATATTTGTAATGTGTTTTTTCTATATTTGTAGTAGAGTCATATTTTCAATTTTTTGAAAATGACATATTATCAAAAGTATAATTAAATCCAGTTTAGATTTCATACCTACTTTAATGTATAACATAAAATGACCATTTTAACCATTTTTAAGTATACAGTTCAGTGACACTGAGTACATTCACATTGTTGTGCGACCATCACCACCATCCAGCACTTTTTTCTCACCTTGCAAAACTGAAACTCCACTCTCATTAAATCCTAACTCCTCATTCCTCTGCCCCCTCAGCCCAAGGCAACCACCATTCATTCTGTGTATGAATTTGACTACTCTAGTATCTCATATAAGTACAATCATTCAGTATTGGTCCTTTTCAGGCTGGATCATTTCACTTAACATAATGTCCAGTTGGCTTTTACACTTTCCCATTATATTAATAGAATTGCAAACAGATGCACATCTCTTCATCTCAGAATGTTTTTTTAATGCCTCAGTTCTGTCACTCCTCCAATTACAGACTTGTCCCTCTCTTCCTTTTACTTGACCACTTGCTTTATAAGCAATTGCACTCAGGTTTCCATGCCACTCTCCATATTCACCAATGACCTCCTAATCAACTAATTTAATGGATTTCCCCATGAAAATTAATCTGTCTTGATGTTTCCGTAGAATTAAACAGACAGTATATTGTTTATGCAAGATTGGTATAATTATTATTCAATGGAAGAACATTTCATCTCCATTTTAAAGATGGAGAAACTGAGCCTCAGAGTTTCATTTGTTTATTCACAAAAAAATATGTCTTGAGTTCCTCCTATACCAATCCTACTACTGGGTACTGAAGAAAGAACAATGAGCATCACAGGTATTATGTGTGCAAATATTACATATAAGTATATAATTACAAATTGTAGTTAGTATGGATAGTTTTTTCAAATATTTTTGATCTGCAGTTGGTTGAATCTATCAGTAGAATGCACCAATAGAATAGACTGAATGCATCAATAGAATAGAAGATACAGGATTGCCGAGGGTTCACAGGAATACCTGATTCAGATTGAAAGTGAAGTGCAGGGAAGAGGCCCTTTAAGAGGTAATATTGGTGAGGGGGAGAATGAGAGACAGTGATCCAGGCAAAGATAACTGGTCACCTTTGGGAAACTGAAAAAAGACTTGAGTGGAGCAGAGATAGCAAGAGAAGGACAATAGAAGAGGCTCTAGAAGGCAGCAAAATTTCATCCTAAGGGCAATAGGGAGACTTAAAAGACTTTTAATCAGCGTAATGACAGAACAAATCTGAACATATAGTATGAACAGCTTCTCACTGTCTTTGCCTATGCTGCACACCAACAAGGACAACTGAATTTGGAGTTTGCTAACTGGCTGGGTGTGTTTTTTTGTTGTTTTTTTTTTGTTTTGTTTTGTTTTGTTGTTTTGTTTTTTTTTTTAGATGGAGTTTCACTCTTGTCACCCAGGCTGGAGTGCAGTGGCATGTTCTCGGCTCACTGCAACCTCCACCTCCTTGGTTCAAGCAATTCTCCTGCCTCTGCCCCCAGAGCAACTGGGATTACAGGTGCCCGCCACCAAGCCAGGCTAATTTTTCTATTTTTAGTAGAGATGGGGTTTCGCCACGTTGGCCAGGCAGGTCTTGAACTCCTGAACTCAGGTGAATCCGCCTGCTGGGATTACAGGCATGAGCCACCACGCCCGGCCGAGTCTTTGTTTTTCTTTCCTGAGAAACTCCAACACTTAAAGGTTAGGTAGAGGAAAAAGAATCAGCAAAGGGCACTCAGAAGAATCCAGACAGGTGAAGAGAAGCCGGGAATAACTCATACTGTTAAAATGTCCATACTACCCAAAATGATGTACAGATTCAATGCACTCCCCATCAATGACATTTTTCACAGAAATAGGAAAAAAGAAATCTAAAACACATAAGAAACCACAAATATCCTGAATAGCAAAGACAATCATGAGCAAGAAACACAAAGCTGAAGTCATCACAATCCCTGATTTCAAAATGTACTAAAAAAACTATAGTAATCAAAACAGTATGGTACCAGCATAAAAATAAACATAAACTAATGGAGCAGAATTGACAGCCCAGAAATAAATCTGCACATTTACAGTCTATTTATCTTAAACAAAGATGTCAAGAATACATAACAGGGAACATTTTAGGATAGAGTTATGTACAGCATTCTATGGGGACACAAAAGAGGATCACAGCACTCAGCTTGGGGACTCAGGGTAGGTTTCACAAAGCTTGACCTTTTATGGGCCAATAGAAGCTAGACAGATGAAGAAGGGTAGAAAGTGGCCAAAGAAGAAAGAAAAGCCTGTGCAATTACCTGGAGGTATGAACGAGCATGGCATATTCAGATAACTCCAAGTAATTTTGTGCCAATGTATACAAATGTGGGCAAGACAGACACTAAGACTAGAGAGAGAGACAGCCTAGGGCCAGATCATAAAAAATTAAGGAGGGTGAACTTTAGAATGAAGCCAAGAGGGTAGGAGAGGGATGAGGCAACTTTGAAGGATATTTTAGTTGTGCCTTGATTTGGCCATATTTTGCTTTTTAAAAAAATGTATATTAAAGGATTTTTTTAGCAAAAATATGTGCACTGGGCTTTTGAAAATCAAACAATATAAAGAATAATAATGCAAAGTAACATTTTCCTACATGACCCCTGTACTGCTTTCCAGAAGTACTCCTTTGAAGTCTTTTAGCTGATTCTAATTTTTATCTTCTGGAGACTCAAACCACATCTCTAAACCATCTGCTTATACTACCCTTGGATGCTTTATCATTTTCAGTGGTATTTATTGATAGCTATGGAAGACAAGGCTTTAACTCAGTAGCATCACCTCCCCACACACTCTTTCTCCCCACTTCCCCATACAACTACAGACCATTTTTAGCTCCTTTATGTGTTGCCTTTACCTAGCTATCTGAACTCTCACTATCCAATAATTGGCTATAACCCCTTGTAAAAATGTCTATCCACAATTTAGTCTCTGAAGTGAGAACTTGCTCTAGTCAATCCTCATGTAATGTCAGCCAAAATATTTAGGTTGTGAATTACTCCTGCAGGAGGTTAGAACTTTGTCTAAATATGCTAGGCATTATTTTCATCATCATCCTCACCACTACCCTAATGGTTTTGCTTTTAATGGGTCCCGGCATTTACTTCTGCCAGGTTCCTAGGAGAACTACTAAACCTGGGTCTGATTTAGATATTATTTGTAATGTGTCATTACATTGTTTATTTATATTACAGTACATGTCATTGAAGGGCACAGAGAAAATCAAGTTCAGAGCCAATACTCTATCGTGGTATTGCCTATTACTCACAAATATACTCACTAATGCATTCCTTAACTGTTAAATAATTAGGCAAATGGTGTTTACAATGTTTTATATCATGCAGAAATCTTTGGTTGGTTGTTATATACATGTTTCAGGGTATTTTAGTAATATCTAGAAAAATGGGTTGGGGTTTTTGAATGGGATGCAAATGAAATGGGTTTTCTTCAGTCAAATCATGAAAAATGCTGCTGCTATCTGAATATTTGCTTTCCAATATGTTTTCAGAAATGAGCTAGATTCAGATAATGTGGAATTCCTGTACTTGCACTTCTATTTCTTATTCCTTGAGCTATGAAATCCCTTGACTCTCCATGTAAAATGAAGATGTAACACCCTTACTTATTCCCTTTGTTTCTTCTTTCCTTTGTCAAAGACTATGCCTTTGACCAAATCTTTAGTCAGCTGAAACTGCCTTCAGCAATAATCCTGTCAGTCAGGTTAGCCAGAAACTCCTTATCGTTGATATTTCCTCTTAGTAATTTTCTATCCACTGATGCCCCCTCCCCCACCCTGCTCCCTGATTATGAATCCCCACTTGTCCATGCTGGAGTCTGAATCCAATCTCTGTCCTCCACTGCAAGACTCCATTGCAGTAGTCCCTGTACCTATCACCACTTACTCTCTTGAATAAGGTCTGTCTTACCAACTTTAACAAGTGTCATGAATAATTTTTAACACCTTCTACTCCCTACCCATTGCTGCCTCTGTACTTATATTCTTCTGTTGTCAAAGTTGGTAACATTTAGATTCTGTTCTATAAGTCTAAAAGTGCTTTGTCTGTAGTTGGTTCTAAAAGTTGAAAATCAATATATGGTAATTACATTACTATAACTATTCAATATTGCTTGCTGCACATCTCAGTAATGTATTATATTTTTTTCCTAATACAACATTTTTGGTTCCTGGAGGCTTTATTTGCATTTCTTGTTGTCTTTGTTCGCCTCCGTCATCTCCTTCTTAGGATAATCCATATTCCTAAGGATCCAAATAAATATCCAGAATTCCTTTTACTCCTAGATGCTCCTTTCTGAGTCCTCTGTCCTCCTGCATCCGTGGTGACAGGGTGTTCTTTAGGCCAGTTGCTCAACTGTCATCCCAGGACTGCCTTTCATTGATCTCCTCAGTTGAATGTTTTCTGATTCTCATGTCATTCTCTTTCTACACACATACCCGAGGAACATATTGAGAAAAGGTGCATGGGGATTGAATTTTATAAATTCCTGATGATCTAAAAACACCTCTATTCTACCCTCACACTTAACTGATCATTTTCAAGATATGGAATATGGTCAAAAATAATTTTCCCTCAGATTTTGGAGATCTTGTTCTTTTGAATGTAACCTGTTTTACCGCCTCTTTGGATGCATTTAGAATCTGCTCTTTATCACTGGTGCTTTGGAATTTTATGCTAATATGCTTTGACAAATTTTTAATTTTCGTTCGCTGTACTGGGTGTCTGGTACTCTTTCAAACTTAAGGTTGGTATTTTTTCTTCAGCTTAGGGATATTTTATTCTATTAGTAGTTTGGTGATTTTCTCTCATCCACTTTTTTCTGTTATTTATTTATGGAATTCTTATTAGTCATATGGATTCAGAAATGTCACCTTGCTCTGAAACCATTATTATTGTAACTGTATACTTCACATCCTATAGCGAGGGGGAACAGAAACATTACACCCTGAGATAAACAAACTAACAGAAACCAGGGTCACCCTACCTAGTTTTCTTCCCCCAAAAGAAGCCAATCCTTAAGCCTTTCCTGAAAGTTACTGACTCCCTAACAAAAATAATTCTCTCTTGCCTTTTGTGATGTCAATGTCCGCAGCTATGTTGCAATCCTTTAAAAAAAGATAATCATGTGAGAAAATTATTGTTTTCCACCGTAAACTAAATGTAAATTCAGTAACCTCTAGTTTTGTTAATCTTCTGATCTTCTAGTTTTTGTTTTTATTCCCCCTACTTTAAATACTTGTTACTCCTTTTAGAGCCTGGACTGCCTTGCAAACCTTTTCTACAATTAAACTTCTTTGCTTACTGAAAGCTTTCATCCCTGAGGCTTGTTCTCTTGCTCAGATAGTGGACTCAATCACACAAGAAGGAATAATAGAAATTACAATATAATTCTAGTCCTGTGTAATTTGGGGTACTCTAGTTATTTAAATTTACCATCTGCTTTTTATTAAATTTGCAATCTTCTCTAGATATGAATAATTCCCAAATAGAACTTTTGGTTAAAAGACTCGTGGCCTAAAATTTAAAGGGAAAAATTTGTCAGGGTTACTAAATTTACAGTTTAGTTGTTTGTGATAGAAAAAAAAACTAATTTTCTAACATGACAGTTCACATATATTCAGAAAGCTCCACAGGTAATATATCAGAACTCCAGACCCTCAGTGGAAAGTTAGTGGACCAGTCTGTCGGATGTACAAGGGAACTACTTTGTCATGTATTTATACGAGATGTTTAAACAAGATGGATCAGCAGCTGTTACATGTTAAAAAGGAACTTACTGAAGAAAAGAAAGCCCTATCATTTTACCTTGGAGATAACAATCCCAACATAGCAGGAATTCCTGACAACAACTGGTTGCAGAGAAAGTAGTTTGTTTACTGGAATCTGATGAAAAAGTAACCAAACTGGCATGCCTTCAGTTTGAGAGTATTTCTTACATGCAACTGCTGTCACTCTATTCCAGGGGAGATGCCAATTGCATTACTTCACTGCTACATTTGTAGATCTGAGGTTTAAAAAGAAATGTTTTTCAAGTGATTATGTAAAGCAGTAAATGCTTGCAAGAATATTAGAAATATATATATATGCAACACTCTTTAAACTGATTTTGAAAATAATCAGAAAGCACCTTCTTTAAGCACTACACAAAGCTCCTAGATATTAATAATTATTGCAAAACCCTAGTAATAAAATGAGTGTAGTAGCAGAGCAGGAACTAAAAAGTAATCCAATGGAACAAAATAGTCCAGAAACGCATCTGTATATTTATGGGATCTTAGTATATGATAGAGCTGGTATCATAAATTAATGTGGGGGAGAGAAATCACTTAGTAAATAGCAGTGGTAAAATTAGCTCATTGTATGGAGAAATAGAAATTTGATTATCTATTTTTCACTATGTACAAAAATAAACTTTGCATGGATTAAAGATATAAAGGTGAAAAGTGAACCTACAAAGATAACAAAAGCAAGCTAAGAATTTGGAGACCTCACAACACGAAAATAATTCTTAAATAAACCTTATTTCTTAAATAAACCTCCAAAAACACAAACAGTAAGATGAAAAGGCAATTAAAGTCTTCTTTTCAACAATGGACACCATAGACAAAGTTAACAGGAGGGTGAGAAAGATATTTGCAATGTCTAAAGCTAGCAAAAAAGTAATATCTAGGATGAGCAAGAAATCTCTTCTAATTAGCACATTAAGAGAGACATTCCACTAGGAAAATGGGCAAAAGATAAGAAAGGCGGCCTCATGCCTGGGATTATATGCCAAGAGAAGCTTACTGAAATACAAAAGGAGATACATAAAAGAATGTTTACTGAAGTGGTGCTGTGGGGAGCAAGGAGTGGAGTATCTACAATGTCTGTCATTAGGTAGGTGAAGTAGTATACAACAGTCAGAAATAAGGAATCAATTTTACATGCAGCAAAAGGTTAGCTCTCATAAACATAATGTTGCATAAAAGGGGCAAGAAAGATATACATTTAAAATATGATGCTATTTTTAAATTAAACACATGCAATGCTCTGATTTTTCAAAGACACACATGCCTCTAAATATTCACATAGAAGTTGGATTGAATGGACACCCCCTAAATATTCATGGGTGAACCCAAGAAAAGGAAGTGGAGAAGGAATGGGAAATGAAATGGAAAACAACAAAAGAAAACAAAGCAAAAGGAGGTCTTCCACCATTCAATGATGTTGGTGTGCATTGAACTGTGGAATCTGATCAATATAGTTTTGTGCATCTGAGGCCCTAAAGGAGAAAATAAGGCCACGCAGAATCTGAAAATCAAGTATAGTCAAACTACCCTTGAAAATCCTTAAACTACAATCCATTCATTCATTTACCAAATGTTTATGGAGCACCTGCTTTGTGCTGGGCACTGTCCTAGATGCTTGAGATGCAGGAGGGAACAAAACAAAGGTCCCTGCCCTATGGGAACTTTCCTCCCAGATGGAGAAGACAGACAATAAACGAGAAATATTATAATTCAATTCTTTAGCATGTTTAAAGGTAATATATGCCATGAAAAAAATAACAGAAAGCAGAATAAGCAGGGTTAGGAGTGTTGGGGGGGTGGGACCCACAACTTTGAGTCAAGGTAAGTCTCACTGAGAAGCTGACATTGGAAAAGAAACTTGAAGGAGGTGAGGGAGTTTGCACTGACTCCTCCTTCATTGTCTGGCAGAGGCATGATCAAGGTAGAGGAACCAGCCAATGTCAAAGCCCTGAAACAGGAGCGTGCCTGGCACGTTCAGGGAATGGCAAGGAAGCCAGCATGACTGAAACTGAGTGAGCCAAGGGGAGCACAGTAGGAGGTGAGGGCACAGGTGATGGGGTGCCAGATTGAGTAGGGCCCTCTAAGACCACCTGTTCTGTTGCATTTAGCCCAAATCAGTGCTGTGAGAAATAGCCCATAGTTTATAGCCTGGAAGTGCCTAAGGACAGAGCTGACTTGCTCCTGGAAGCATTTTCTCCAGCACTGAGCACAGTGACTGGCACATAGTAGGCATTCATGTTTACTTTTAATGAAAGAATGAATGGAATGAATGAATAGCCAGAAAAAACAAGGCATTATGCCTGGCAATATAATTGACCAAAAAAAAAAAAAAAGAAGAAGAAGAAGGTTCTGTGGAAAGAGCACTGAATGTGGAGTCAGAATTCCTAGGTTTTAATCCTGATTTATGAACTTCATGTATGACTTTCTGTAAGTCCCTTCCCTCCTCTTTCTCACACATATCTAGAAAACAAAGAGGTGATGGTGAAAAGAGTGATGGACTAGGTGATTTCTGTGGGTTCTTATTGCCCTGATGGTCTATGACAAGAGTGGTCACAACTTGATAAATGGTGTTTGATCAAATCCAGATACTTGGGATATGGAAGTGGGACATGCCACCATGGAATCCAAGTTTTAGCCTCTGTCAAAGAATGTGAAAGAGACAAGATGCCTCAGAACCTGAAAGCCTCAGGTGGAAAGGCAACAGTTCTTGTCATTGTTAAAGCCTTGTCTTTGCCACGCAGGGCAATTGTACACACCAAGACTGGAAGCCATTAGCCGGAGAAATATATAATCCTGATGCAGGGCCTTGGCAAGCGAGGGAAACACCAAAGACCTGGAGAAGGGGACATAAAATCAAGAGCTTCCCAGTACACAGAACCCTAGAAAGTTGGAAATGAAAGGGTTGTTAAGCATCTTTCTAATCCAATCTCTTAATTTGAAGATACAGTGAAACAGGCCAAAAGATAAGAAGGCAGCTTGACTAATGTTACACACACAGTACGTGGCAGAATCAGAACCAGACACAAGGCTGCCAATTTCAAGTCCAATGCCATAGCTCTGTCTTCAAATAGGAAGCCCATGTCCTACCCTACATTCAGAAAAGGGTAAGTCTATAAGTGATTTGGAATTGGAAGACAGACTATGACCTGTGCACAGACTACAAAGAAAGTAAACAAAGAAATGAACAGTTTGAACCTTCTCTTCAGAAAAAAATCTTCATATATGTGCAATTTTGCCTGTATTTTGAAGGGATGATTTTATTCTAGGTTGAGAACCCATATAGTATATCATGGAATCCTCATGACTCAGAGAAGGAAAGGACTCTGTCATTAAGTCCACTCTTACTTAGCATCTCTGACAGCTCTGATGTTCATCTATTTTCTCTGTTGGAACCTTTTCCTAATATTCTGATCACATTAACATTGTATTGCTTTTGGCCAAAGGCCACTATAATACTTAGAGCAGAGTAGATACGATGTGAGCTTTAAAATAAGTTAGTAGGATTAAAATAGACCAAATGAAAGTGAGTTTCTAAGAGTAAAAACACGTCATATTTTAAGATTGTGTTCATAAAAGGGGTCATCCAATTTATACATCTCTGGTCATTTTATCTGCAGCATTAAACCAGTTTTCACTTAGGGTTCTTATATTATCATTTCAAAATAAAAGATGCTACAGTTTATGCCTGCATCCATCCTGTATAGTAATTCACTTCATTCTTTTTCTAATGTTGTTTTACAGGTAAATTAAAAATTGCTGCCAGAAACTTATTAAATGGCTATAGATTCAGGGAAACAGAGAAAAAAAGTAAATATAGAAGGCCCTACAGAAGCAGAATTGCTGGGGTGGATTTGTAGAAGGTCACACGCATTTGGGAAACTAAGATAAATTGATGATTGCTCCAAATTTTAAGTTTGTGATCCAGGTAGCCAGTCTGTGCCTTCAAACAAGACACAGACTGTTTCATGTTTTTTAATGTTTACATTTTTTAATCAACTTCTTTCAGAAGCTGAGGTATAATTGACATACAAATAAGTGAACACAATTAAAGTATACAATTTAAGTTTTGTACATATTTGTGAAAGCACCACCCTAAAGAAGATAGTGAACATATTAATCACCCCAGAACATTTCCTCATTCCCTTGCAACCATTATTTCCCAACCCTTCGCAATTTCCAACTCCCAGACAAAAATTGATCTGCACTCTGTCATTATAGATTACTTTGCATTTTATAGAATTTGATATAAATTGAGTCATACAGCATGTACTTTTCTTGGTTTAGCTTCTTCTACTCAGCATAATTATTTTGAGATTCATCCATGATATAATGTGTATCACTAGTTCATTTTTATTGCTGAATAATATTGCGTGCATGTAATATTTGTTTCTTAATTCACCTGTTGATGAACATTTGGTTTTTTTTCCAGTTGGAGGCTATTTCAAATAAAGTTACCCTTAACATTTGTTACAAATTTTGTTACAAGAAACTGCCAAAGTATTCTCCAAAGTGGTTGCACCATTTTACATTTCCAACATCAGTAATGTTGGAATGTTCCAGTTTCTGTACATCATTGTCAATACTTGTACTAGTTGATGTTTTTAATTTTAGCCATTCTAGTGAGGGGGTAGTTGTATCTTATTGAGGTTCTAATTTGTTTTTCATTAATAAATAATGATATTGAGCATCTTTTGATGAGCTTATTTGCATCAATATATCTTCTTTGGTGAAGTGTCTGTTCAAATCCTCTGCCCATTTTATGTATTGGGTTGCTTTTCTTCTTGTCATTGAATTAGAAAATTACTTTATGTATGCTGGATAGTAGTCCCTTATCAGATATGTAATTTGCAAATATTTTTTCTAAGCCTATGGCTTGTTTTTTCTTCTCTTAGCACTGTTTTTCAAACTGCAAAAATTTTCAATTTTGATTATGTCTAATTTATCAAATTTTTCTTTTATGGATCTTGCCTTTTTCTGCCCTCTCAAAGAAATCTTTGCTTAACCCAAGGTCTCAAAGATTTTCTCTGATTTTATTCTAGAAATTATATAGTTTACAGTTCTATATTTAGGTCTATGATCCCCTTTTACTTAATTTTTATATGGTACAAGGTATGGATCAAAGTTTTGTTTGTTTGGTTGGTTTGGGGTTTTGTTAATTGTTATTGTTGCTATTGTTTTTGCATATGACTATCCAAATTGTTCTAGCGTTGTTAGGTTAAAAAGATCATATTTTCTCCACTGACTTGACTTTGCACTTTTGTCAAAAATCAATTGACCACACACATAGGCATCTATTTCTGGACTCTCTGTTCTGTTCTATTTGTCTATCTTTATGCCAATACTATGGCTATATAGTACCTCTTTAAACAAGCTAGAGTAAGTCTTCCAAATTTGTTGTTTTTGAAAGTTCTTTTGGCTATTCTGGGTCATCTGCATTTCCATGGGAACTTTAAAATTAGTTTGTCGATGTCTACAAAAAACGCCTGCTAGAACTTTGAGATTGTACTGAATCTATAGATCAATCTGGGGAGAACTGACATCTTAATATTGAGTTCAGTCCATGAACAAGACATGTATCTCCATTTATTTAAATCTTCTTTAATTTCCATCAGTGATGTTTATTAGTTTTAATTGCACAGATCATCCATATTATTTGATAACTTTATTCCTCAATATTTCATATTTTATGATATTGTGACTGAGAATATTTCCTTCCAACTTCCAATTGCTCATTGCTAGTACATAGAAATTTAATTGATTTTTGTATATTGATCTTGTATCCTGCAATGTTGCCAAACTCACTTATTAGTTCTACTCTTTGTTACAGAAATCATAGGATTTCCTACGTAGATGAGAATGTTATCTGCAAAAAAATGACAGTTTTATCTCTTCCTTTCTAATATGGATGCTTTTTATTTCTTAGTTGTTTTTTAATTCATTGCACTGACTAGAATCTTTGGTGTAACACTGAATGGGAAAGGTAAGAGCAGTCTTGTTCTTGATCTTAGGGGAAAAGCATTCAGTATTTCACTATTAAGTATGATGTTAGCTTTAAGTTTTTTTCATCAATTCCCTTTACCAAGTTGTAACCAATGCTTTTAATTTTAAAAGTAATACAGTGGAATATTCCTGCCAGTGTGGTGGATTGAGTATTCTGAAATGCTTTCTTGCTCCACAAACTATGAAGCTAGATAAATTACAGCAAATTTCCTTATGAATGCATAGCTGAGCTTGCAAGAAATTTTAAAAAGTTAATCTCCAGGAGCTAAAATCAGAGTGGCAAGGGACCACAGAAGGTAGAAGCTGGGGGTCATTCTCCAATTCCAGAAATCTTATAGCCTTTGATTTTTAAAAATTAACAGCCTCTTTGGCTGGTGCAGCTCAGTCTCCTTCAGAACCTCTCTTCCTTAAACATTAGTACTTGTCAAGGCTCTCTCCTGGCCTCTCTTATTTTCTCACTCCCTGGTTGATCTCATATGTTACTATTCCAAGTATCACTTCTGTGCTGATGACATGCAAATCCATATCAACAATGCTTTCCTGAACCCCTATCTCTCCTATTCAACCTCCTAAAGGAGGTTTTGACCAATTTGATTTTGATATACTACATGTGCTTCAAACTCGTGTCCAAACTGTATTCATCTTTCCCCCTGCCCGTGTCTGTTTCTGCTTCTACTTCAAGTATTTGGCACCATCATTTCAGTGTTGTTTATGACTCTCTACCTCTCTCACCCTTCCATATTTATGTGATTCTTTTTAGTTTGACCTTCTATGTATCATTTGGGCCTATTTCCTCATTTCCATATTCATTCCCACTACCTTTGTTCAAGTCATCATTTTTCACCTGAACTACTGCAATAGCCTCACACCCAGTTCTCTGCAACAAATCCAGCTTTCCCTAGTCTATCCCTCATACTGCTACCAGAGTCATAAGTTACAAACTGATGTTACTGTCTATTGGACACATAATCAAGTTTAATCCCCTCAAGCTGACATATAATGTGCTGTGTTATTTGGGCCTTCACTACTTCTCAAGCTTCATCTTTCCATTCCATACTGTATACTCTCCAGTCATCTTGAATTTCCTGAACCCTCTATGCCTTCTCCTGTTTTAGTGCATTTACACTTACTCCTCTCCCTGCTCACCACCCTCTTGTTTTACCTGGTAACCAAATTCTACACATTCTTCAAGACTCAGATCAAATATTACCTGTAAGAAACATTCCCTGACACTATTTACCTAGTTAGATTCTGTGCCTAGGTCCTCCCAGCATATTGCAGTATGTCCTGTTACAATATTGTAATAGCTTATCTATTCGACTTTTGTTATTGCCTATATACTTCATAAGAGCAGAATCCTTAGCATAGTAACAATCCAAAAATGAACATTTTAAATTAATTAATTAATGAAAGTTGACTTCTTGACCACTTCAAAGACAGAAACACTGTTGCAGAGCAGGAGTGGGATATTAATTCAACAATACTTGGTTGAAGATTTACTTCTGACTTAGAGGTTGGCAACATGGAGATGAATAAGATACAGGCTTTGCCCTCAAGGAGCTCACCATCCAGTAGAAAATGAGAGGAAGAATGGGGCTATGGCAGGGAAAAGTCCAGGCTCAGTGAGAGAAGCACAAAGTGTTTAACAAGTACTAATGATTCTTAAATAGAGCAAATGAGAATAGAACACTGTTGGACTGGGTTTTTTTCCCCCAACCTCTAATCTACTCTTCTAAAAATAGTTCCTGACTACACATACTCGGAAAGAAAAATGTCCCCTAAAAGCAAGCACTACCAGGAAGCCAAAAGCAATTTGGAATGCAATGTATTAACTACTCTGAGATTCATTACCAAAAAGCCAAGGGTTGAAGTAGGGAAGGCTGGAGAAAAGGAAAAGAAGGAGAAAGAGCTAATATCCAGAACCTACAAAGAACTCAAACAAATTTACAAGAAAAAAACAAACAACCCCATCAAAAAGTCGGCAAAGGATATGAACAGACATTTCTCAAAAGAAGACATTCATACAGCCAACAGACACATGAAAAAATGCTCATCATCACTCGCCATCAGAGAAATGCAAATCAAAACCACAATGAGATACCATCTCACACCAGTTAGAATGGCAATCATTAAAAAGTCAGGAAACAACAGGTGCTGGAGAGGATGTGGAGAAATAGGAACACGTTTACACTGTTGGTGGGATTGTAAACTAGTTCAACCATTATGGAAAACAGTATGGCGATTCCTCAAGGATCTAGAGCTAGATGTACCATATGACCCAGCCATCCCATTACTGGGTATATACCCAAAGGGTTATAAATCATGCTGCTATAAAGACACATGCACACGTATGTTTATTGCGGCACTATTCACAATAGCAAAGACTTGGGATCAACCCAAATGTCCATCAGTGACAGACTGGATTAAGAAAATGTGGCACATATACACCATGGAATACTATGCAGCCATAAAAAAGGATGAGTTTGTGTCCTTTGTAGGGACATGGATGCAGCTGGAAACCATCATTCTTAGCAAACTATCACAAGAAGAGAAAACCAAACACCGCATGTTCTCACTCATAGGTGGGAACTGAACAATGAGATCACTTGGACTCGGGAAGGGGAACATCACACACTGGGGCCTATCACGGGGAGGGGGGAGGGGGGAGGGATAGCATTGGGAGTTATACCTGATATAAATGACGAATTGATGGGTGCTGACGAGTTGATGGGTGCAGCACACCAACATGGCACAAGTATACATATGTAACAAACCTGCACGTTATGCACATGTACCCTAGAGCTTAAAAGTATAATAATAATTAAAAAAAAAAAAAAGAAGGAGAAAGACAAAGAGTGGATGAAAAAGATATTCAGTAAGAAGTCGACAGAATCTATTACTTGGTATCATTTTCCCCCAAAATACAAGACCCAGGTTTTTTATCTGATTTTTCTGATAGTTATGATCATCAAGTTCAAGTTAGACAGAGAACAACTAGGGAGACTAGATTTAGTTTTATTTTCTGGGAAGAATATAGTTTGAGGGATGCTGTTTCTCCACATGTATCTAAATTCTTGCTGCAAGTTATATAGCACTTAACCTGTGCTTTCCCCTTCAAATTATGTTTTGCAGCAAATTTTATTTCTCACAAAAATGTATTTCTCTCTGATTTCCACTGAAAGCCTTTGTTTTCTTAAAATTGCATTCAGAGAAATTTCATTTTTCTGCTTGACTCTATTACTCAACTTCTTAAACTTGTTAGTCCAATTTTAGTGAACTTAAAATTGCAAACTTTTTTAGTTTTTTTTTTTTTTTTTTTTTTTTTTTTTTTTTGGACAGAGTCTCACTCTGTCGCCCAGGCTAGAGTGCAGTGGCATGATCTCGGCTCACTGCAACCTCTACCTCCTGGGTTCAAACGATTCTCCTGCCTCAGCCTCCCGAGTAGCTGGGATTGCATGCGCCTGCCACCACACCCAGCTAATTTTTGTATTTTTAATAGAGACAGGATTTTGCCATGTTAGCCAGGCTGCTCTCGAACTCCTGAGCTCAAGTGATCTACCCACCTCGGCCTCCCAAAGTGCTACGATTACAGGTGTGAGCCACTGCGCCCGGCCAAAATTGCAACTTTTAAATACTTCTTGTGAAGGACTAATTCACTGAAAACCAAGACCAGTATTGACAGTGGTATGGCAGCTAAGTTTCTGACTAATTTAAAATTTAATAGTACTGTAATTGCTTATTTTTTCTACATAATATGACAAAAATCATAGCAGATATATGTAAAACATTAATAAACTGCAAGTAGCATTGAGAATCTAACATCTGGGCACGAGAGAATACTGGTACCTCTTTTCCTATTCAGGGATGGGAATTGCCAGCAGGCTTCTCACCTTCTAACTACAATTCACAACTACTAGCATCAGAAAGCTTGATAAAAAAGGCAGAATTCAAGCAAGCAGAGCCCAAAAGACTTCCACCATATATCAGCATCTGACCTATGTACTGGTGTGAGTTGCTTGTGGACTCTGACTTTCTGGTATCTGAATTCTACCTGCCAATCAGCTTGGACATATAGTGCCTGGTTGCAGTTCCTTACTTTTCTTAACTCCCCTAGACTTGACTCTTGGCTTGGCTGGAACTGGGATTCTACCATAGTATTATGCATAACAAGGCTCCCAGGACCCCTGTCACACTGCTGATTATTGTCTACATGACATTATTTCTAGCCATAAGGGAGTAAAATGACCTGAAATGCTAGATTGTACCTTGTAGCAAGTGTCCTTGTGGGATAAGGTATACAACTTCCTGGGCAATCCTTTACCTGTACCTACTCCTACCATGCCATTATCTGACTAGTTTGCCTGGCTGTCACTGCCACCTCCATTTCTATGGATACCCAACTATCTTTATACCTGGGTAAAATCAGAATTGAGCTTCTAAGTCTAATGACTTTCATCTGAATTATCTTCTCTTTGTCCTTTACTATTTCCTGCATCTTCTAAGATGGAGACAGAGTCCATATAGCTGAGATGACATACAGACTCTGCATCAGAGGAGGCAGCCTGTGTCACAGTGTAGTGATTAAGACCATGGATTCTGGAGCCAGACTTTCTGGGCTTGAATCTCAGCTCCACCTCTTACTTAATGATATTAATTAGGGCAAGTTATTTAATCTCTCATGTCTCTAGTTTCTCATAAGTAAAACAAGGATAATAATTATGCATACCATATTTGTTGGTATTTAAGGAATAAATGAGAAAAATTATGTAAGGCCCTTAACAAGGTAACTGGCAAATAAGTGCTCAATAATTATTAGGTATCATCAATAATATTAGCCCAAAGTTTACTCCTACTCTTCATACACCAAGTAGAATGAGTCGATCAAATTCTTCTATGCCAGGCTAGCAGTCAATTCGACTATGAAAAATGAGCCTGCATAAGTGACTATACCCTAGAAGTAGATGATCTTAAGTGACACTAGATATATTAAGTTGCAGGTAGAAGGTAGGCATAGGCCCTGGAAGGGCCTTTGCTTCAAATGTATGCAATAGAGCCTGGTAACCCTGAAACAAAATAAGCAAAAGCAAAGCCTCTGAGAGGTTGAGAGATGGCCTTCTAAGGAACCAGGTTATTATGAATATTTTTCTCTGAGCAGTCCTAGAGCCCCAAGGCCCTAGTGTGTCATGGGATAGATGGTTAGGATGAAAGCCTCCATGGAAGCACTTAGATTCACTGTGGATTTGAAAACTTGAAAAGAAATTATCTCTATTGGCTTTGAGTGTCCCTGAGGCTCCAGCCAGTTTTGTGGATGGCAGGTTTATAGAACAAACATCATTCTGTGACCCAAGTCACACTTCTGCCACTAAACTCAGCAGATCACTGTGGCAACCATTGAGGTCTCTCATTAGAGTCTCCCTTCAAGCAAGAACTTCCAGTTCAGCTGCAAAGAGTACAGTGAGATCACAGCCTCCAGCTTCACTTTTAGGATCTATCTCACTTTTTAAAATGAGACCACACTCTTCTTGGACAGGCCAGAGCCAAGGACTAGTAAAGGCCTAGCCATTTCTGCCCAGCTCAGAATTCTTCTAATGGGAAATTTTTACTCCAGAGTTCTCTGTTAGATTGGGTGAGACTTTGTCAGATAAGTATTGAGATACAAGGCTCTCCTAGCCCAATCATGCTTCATCTCCCTTTTATTTTTCACAGATGCTCCCCAATGAAACTTTTGTGCTCCTACATCTCTGACCCAGTGTCTGATTTATGAAGTACCCAAATGACTCAATCATCTACTTGTGATGTAAGCAATTTCACAGGGAACTGATGCACTCATTCAACCTGCTCCTACCCCAACTCCTGCCCCTACACAAACACATACATCACCAGCTGGGATGTTTGTACAAATAGAAATAATGGGGGAAAATCCTTCCATACTGATTACTATCCTTAACCAATTAATGGTAAGAGATGGGTAAGTGCTTCTTCTCATTCCAGAATTACTCAGACATCTTTGATAAGCCAGATGGTTTACAAAGTGAAACCACCAGGGAGCCTATAATCAAGTCTGGGTGCACAAAGGCAGTAAATGAAAGAAAACATTCTTCCTGAGACATGGACTCTCTGCATACAATTCCATACTGTTTTGGTTCTGAAATTCCCAGCCCTTCTCAGCAAAATCCCAAGGGACTTCAGTATGCAGCTCATCATTGTCCATCAGGACAATATCTTAAGTCTAGGTGAACATGACTAGCAGCTGCAAGCTCTACTCTAGTATCTTTAGGATGACCAGTAAGATTTGAAAACAGAAAAGGGGAAACTGAAAATATGCAATTGACCTGGAAAAGTAGGATCTCTAAGTCTTATCATTGTGTCTGATGGGTTACAAAGGACTTCCCAAATGGTGTCCTTAATTACAAATGGGACCCTTTCACACATATGAAGAGTCCAGAAAATTCTTTGTCCTCTCTGTTTGTTTATTTGTTTCTATTGTTCTTCACTCACAGTCTTATTCAAAAAAAGACTCCTGGTTCAGAAAAAAAGCAGGGGAGCTTCTATGACTAAATTATCCCAGATCTTCAATCCATCTATAGCCAGTATAAAGTGATCGTGACAACATAAGGTGTTGGGACATTCAGCTGTGCATTTTACTCTTCTATGCGTTACTACTTTTACCTGAGACCCTCCCTCCCACCAACCCCCAGCCAAGATGCTAGACATGAGTCACCCATGGCTTTGGGGGAAGTTGTCAGAATATAACCAGAGAACAAAGGTTCCAAAATCTTTGCTCTTGAGTTTTCAAAAGCCAGAGGTTCAGGTGTAAGACAGAGAAGATTTGGAAGCATTTGTAACCTAGTTTTCTTCTCCTGCCCCAGATTCCACAGACTGGAGAGGAAAGAGGGGAGAAACCACAGAGAAAGAAATGGAGTCAGAGGAGAGGGAACATTGAGCTTTGCTGGAGAAAACTCCATCAGTGGCCAGCACCAGAGAGCCATGTGCCAAGGAGCCCATTGATCAAGTATCTAGCAGAAACAATGCCTGGCTACAACCATTCAGCAGTCCAGGCCCCTCTTAAACTCCTGGACACCTGGGCAGCATGGGATGAGAAGGAACTGTCTTGAGATCTCCCATGGAATCAAGACTGGTGAAACACCCCTGCTGCAAGGTTTGCTCTTAGTAACCATCAAATAGTCATGCTCCTTCCATTCCTAGTGATGAATTCTGATGGAACAATATGAAATCATCTGAGACAGAATGCTGGTCATTAAAACTGGGTTTTGGAAATGGCCATGCCTACTCAAATACTTGCCATTTGAACATAACTTCCAAATCCCTGTCTCTTGCTTCCATTTTTAAATTTTTTATGATTCCACTTATTAGTTGGGATCCTAGCAGCAAACATATAACTCTCTCAAACTGGAAATTTTGAGGAGTGTTTAAATAAACAAACAAGGTTTCCTGGGGATGTGAACTGCTGAAGCTCTTACTATACCTATGTCTGAAGGAGCACGAGGGGATAGCAACTACCGGAAACCAGAAGAAGTTGGTAGCTATATGGAGAGTGCTGCCAGATAGGATCTGCTCTTCAGTAGAGCTGCACAACAAATTCCTGGATGGAAGTGAGTCAGGGGAATAAATTCTCTGCCCTCACTCTCCTCCTACTCTTCCCTTTGATTTCCTTTCAGTACCTTCCACTGGCTGAACCCAACTAGAAGCCAGAGGGCAAGGGAGTCCATTGAAGCAACCTATGCAGGTCAGAGCAGGGTAAGTAAGTGGGAGATGCGGAGGGTGAGGGGTAACAATGCAAAATATTCAGCATAGACAACTTGATAGGAGTTGGAAATACATGTAAGAACTTCCTGGAAAACATTACTCCCTTTGAGAATTTGATAAAAACTATAAACCCTTACAACAACAAAAAAACAGTGCAAGTAAGCATAAACATTTGATTTTGCATGACATTTCAACAATTTTGCAGCCCCTGTGCCCTCTCCATATGTACCTAGGAGTTTCATGGATACCAAGCTAAGAACCCCATGCTCTGGAGAGCTGTTTGTAGAAACGAATGTCATCTTGTTATGGTTCTTATTTCCTTAGCTTTTTTTCCTTCTGTATTTCCAGCAACTTAGATATCTCAGAGGAAAGCTGACACCGTAGGCCAACTATAAGTGAACCAATGGGCCTATTCTTTACTCAGACCTGCCCAGTCTGAATATAATACAGAGTCTGACAGCAGAGCTCAGAAGGAGAAGCAGGCAGAAAATGTGGGGCTGGCCATGTGATGCTGGGTTGCCTAGCAACACTGGCTGGGAGGCTCTCCTTCCTGAGCCTCTCACCAGAGCCGCAGAACGAATCAGTTTAAAATGTATGCAAGTGTGTGTGAGAGAGAGAGGGGGAGAGAGAGGGAGAGAGAGAGACAGAGACAGAGACAGAGAGAGAGAGAGAGAGAGAAGGGAGATTAGAAACAGAAAGGGAGAGAGGCAGAGAGTGAAATTGAGAGACAGACAATGACAAGCAAAGGAGAGAGTTTAGTAAGCAAGAAAAAAGTGGAGAATAAAAACATTTCAGTAAAATGGAATTGAGAGGTTCAGAGGGTGGACTGTGAGATGAACTCAGTTCATGGAAAAATGAAGAGGAGCAAAGAATAAATAGAGAGATGTCCAAAGGAAGGAGTGAGTGGGTGGTGGAGTCAGTAGGGGATCAGGGGGTGATAGAGGCAGCAGCAGTGGTCCCTCCTCACTGGTGGCTCCCAGATCCCCTCACTGATGGCTCCTGTGTTCCCTTCACTTCACAACGAAAGTTACCCAATTTCTTTTTCTAATTGTATTGTCTTATAAGTCAAATCCTCAAATGCTGCAGCAGCACCAGGAATTCTTTCTTAAGCACTACAGGGTCCACAGCATTGCTCAGCTCAGTAAAGATTCTCTTGTATAATAACCACAGTGATGACTCAGCCCTGGAGCTCTTTACAGTTTACCAAGTGCTTTCACAGCTGCCACCTCATGAGACCCTTACTGCAGCTCTGTGAGGTAGGCAATTCAGGGATTGCCATGACTTTCACTCCACACATGGAGAAACTGAGGCTCTGAGAAGCGGAATGGCAGGACCCCATTTAGCAAAGTTAGATTCAGGATGCGTGCCTGGGGTCCTGAACCCAAGTTTCAGGGATAGGTTTGGGGTGCTGATCTGCTTGGACTTTCCAAATAAACCTGCTGGCAGGAAAGGCACTTGCTCTCCACCACCTGCTGAGGTGAGAGCTGAAGAGCTACTGCAAAGTCTCAAGTCAGCAGAGGGGGCTCTTTCATCTTCTTTCCCCGTGAAGTGTAAACGTGTCCATCTGTGCATCCCAGAGCAGAGCTTAATTGGCCCAGTGTGCAGCCAGCTTCTAACAACCCATTGAGATATCCCTGGGCACCCATCTTCTCAGGAAAACCTTGCCTGCTTCATTTTCAGAAGAATCACCAATGATTGTGAAACACCTCTTGGACAGGGGTAGGAATATTTGAGAGAAGGTAGCAATTGGTCTCTAGGGCCAGAGGGGCTGAAGGATTAGGCAGAGAAGAACTGGCAACTGAGTCCCATGGAGCAGCTGAATGGTTTCTGCTTCTTCTCAATTCTCTCCAATGCCTGAAGGCTAAGACATAGCAGAAATGAACTTGAGTCCTCTGTTTGGCCCCAAGCTTCTCCCCTGCCAGAGTCTCCCCCTTGTCCATTCCATCCTGTACTTGCTGACAGACAAGTTTCCAAAAAAAATGACATTCACCTGCTCGACAACCTTCAATGATTTCTTCACTCTTTATGGTATTAATTTTATCACCCTGGCATTGAAAAGTCACTTAATATTGCCTAAACTTTTCAGTTTCATATCTGCATATCTCCTACATAAACCCAAGTGTCTAACAAACTGGTCTACTACACAGGGGAAAAGTTAAGATGTTTTGATGTTTTCCAAATTCATGGCTCAATCTTGTGAAGCAATTTCGCAACCAATTTGCCTTGTATTCCTCTGCCTGGAGGGTGACCACTGGGAGAATAAAGAGGAGGTAGGGTGATTGCCAGAGTTGGAAACAACTTTCTGCAGAGTTGGGAATGTACAGTTGGGAATGCTAAATCCTAACAATGCTGAAGTTAGAGAAAAAGAATCACTAAGCCCCCTATTTTCAGATGTTTATGACTTCAAGGAATATAAATGAGTACACATTTTAGAAGTCTAACAGGGCAGAATTCTCAGACAATAGAGTTTTGTTTTCATTGTGCAGCACATGTAGTCAACTCCCATGACTCACATCTTGTAGTGAGATCAATTTTGAGGTGTGAATTTTAGATTTTTCAGAAGCCTAAACAATGGATCATGTTTGTTTATTGAGAAGATAAAAAGCCATTGATCTCATTTCCAAGTTTATGAATAAAACAAGCTTAAAATTATTCCTGTATCCACTCAAGAGGCAGATAAAGATTGTTTGTTCTGTCTCTCTCACTTAACATATACTTAGTTATTGATTCTAGTCAATAGTCTAGTGTCCTCCACTCCTCCTGCCTTATTTTAGACCCCATCATTTTCTTGAAATGATAAAATATTTCATATATACGTAAGGAATACATTATAGTAAAATGAAAACCTGCACACCCATCACCAAACATGGGAGCTAAAATATGATCAAAGCCTCTGAAACCCACTTATGCTCTCCCTGAGGTCCCAGAGGTAACCACTATCTTGAATTTCGTTAATCATTCACTTGTTTTTCTTTATATATTCATTTCGCAGGTATTTTCCCTTAAGCAATATGTTATTTCATTTTGTCTTTTTTGGGAACTAATACAAATGCAGTCACACTATATGTCTTATATTTTGACTTCTTCCTTTTTTCTCCCAACTTGGTTGATGAGATTTGTCTATGTTGATGTGTGTAGCTGCAGTAATTATTTTTCACTACAGAATAGTTATCCATGATATGAAAATTCCACACTTTATTAATTCACTTATTGACAAACATGTGGGTTGTTTCCAGTTTTATGCTTTTGCAAAGGATGCCGCTATGAACCTTCTCATGCATATCTGCTAATACCCATGTACAAGAGTTTTTCTAGGGCAGTGGTTCTCAACTGGATGTAATTTTGCCCACCTCCAGAGAACATCTGTCAATGTCGGGAGATATCTTTCGTTATTATGACTTAGAGTGGGGGTGCAATTGGCATCTAGTGGGATAGAGGTCAGGGATCCTGTTAAACATCCTACAATGCTTAGAATGCAATCCACAAATGTCTTAATTTATTTTGTGCAGCTGTAACAGAATTCTTGAAACTGGGTTAATTATAAAGACCAGAAATTTATTGACTCATGGTATTGAGACTGGGAAGTCCAGGATCAAGGGGCCACATCTGATGAGGGCCTTCTTGCTGTGTCATGTGGGGGCAGAAGGCATCATGTGGCAAGAGAGAGATGGTGAGAGAGAGAGAGAGAAATAGAGAGAGAGAGAGAATAGAAGAGGGGAAAACTCATCCTTTTATCAGGAATCCACTCCTGTAATAACTGCAGTCACCCATTCATGAGGGCAGAGCTCTCATGGCCTAGTCAACTCTTTAAAATCCCACTTCTCCATACTGTTGCACTGGGGATCAAGTTTACAACACATAAATTTAGAGGGACACATTTAAACCGCAGAGACAGCAAAGAATTATCTCCCTCTAAATATTAACAATGCCAAGGTTGAACAACTGATCTAGAGCATATGCCTAGATGTGAAATTTCTAGGTCACTGATTGAGTTTTCTCAAGTTCAACTTTACTAGGTAATGTCAGTCTACTTGCAAAGTGGTTGTACTAATTACACTCCCAGTGACAGAGGATAAGAGCTCTACTTGTTCCATATTCTCACAAACTCAATAGTGTTACCTTTATTACTTCTTTTTTTGGTGAGAATAGTCTTTATTAAGTAATAACCATCACAATGGAGAAGAGAGTCCAGTGTGAACTCAGATCAACTTCCATTTTTGCAGAGGTGACTGGGTGTTTTATTTTTTTATTTTGTTTTTGTTGTTTTTATAATTTCAAGTTTTATTTTAGATATAGGGGGTACATGTACAGGTTTGTTACATGGATTTATTACGTGATGCTGAGGTTTGTGGTATAAATCCCATCACCCAGGCATAGTGCCCAATAGATAGTTTCTCAGCCCACACCCCTCCCTGCCTTCCCTCTCTAGTAGTCCCAAGTGTCTATTGTTACCATGTTTATGTCCATATGCACTCAATGTTTAGCTCCTACTTATAAATGACAATTGTGTTAGTTTTCTGTTCCTGCATTAATTTACTTAGGATAATAGCCTCTAGCTGCATGGATGTTGCTTCAAACAACATTATTTTATTCTTTTAATGGCTGCATAGTATCCCATGGTATATATGTTCCACATTGTCTTTATCTAATTCTCCATTGATAGACACCTAGGTTAGTTCTATGTTTTTGCTACTGTGAATAGCACTGTGATGAACTTGCAACTGCATGTGTCTTTTTGGCAGAATCATTTATTTTCTTTTGGATATATACCCAGTAATGGGATTGCTGGGTCGAACTGTAGCTCTGTTTTAAGTTCTTTTAGAAATCTCCAAACTGATTTCTGCAATGACTGAACTAATTTACATTCTGATCAACAGTGTATAAGCATTCACTTTTCTCTGCAGCTTCGCCAACATCCATTATTATTCAACTTTATTTTTTACATTTTCTTATTATTCTTTAAGTTTAAAGGTACATGTGCACAACGTGCAGGTTTGATACATAGGTATGCATGTGCCATGTTGGTTTGCTGTACCCACCAACTCATCATTTACATTAGGTATTTCTCCTAATGCTATCCCTCCTCCAGCCCCCCACCACCCGACAGACCCTGGTGGCAAGTGATCTCATTGTTCAATTCCGACCTATGAGTGAGAACTTGTGGTGTTTGGTTTTCTGTCCTTGTAATAGTTTGCTGAGAATGATGTTTTCCAGCTTCATCCATCTCCCTGCAAAGGACATGAACTCAACCTTTTTTATGACTGCATAGTATTCCATGGTGTATATGTGCCACATTTTCTTAATCCGGTCTATCATTGATGGACATTTGGGTTGGTTCAAAGTCTGCTATTGAGAATAGTGCCACAATAAACATATGTATGCATGTGTCTTTATAGCAGCATGATTTATAATCCTTTGGGTATATACCCAGTAATGGGATGGCAGGGTCAAATGATAATTCTAGTTCTAGATCCTTGAGGAATTGCCACACTGTCTCCCACAATGATTGAACTAATTTACATTCCCACCAACAGTGTAAAAGCATTCCTATTTCTCCACATCCTCTCCAGCATCTGTTGTTTCCTGACTTTTCAATGTTAACCATTCTAACTGGTGTGAGATGGTATCTAATTGTGGTTTTGATTTGCATTTCTCTGATGACCAGTGATGATGAGCATTTTTTCATGTGTCTGTTGCCTGCATAAATGTCTTCCTTTGAGAAGTGTCTGTTCATGTCCTTTGCCCATTTTTTGATGGGGTTGTTTGGTTTTTTCTTGTAAATTTAAGTTCTTTGTAGATTCTGGATATTAGCCCTTTGTCAGATGGATAGATTGCAAAAATTTTCTCCAATTCTGTAGGTTGCCTGTTCACTCTGATGGTAGTTTCTTTTGCCATGCAGAAGCTCTTTAGTTTAATTAGATCCCATTTGTCTATTTTGGCTTTTGTTGCCATTGCTTTTGCTGTTTTAGTCATGAAGTCCTTGCCCATGCCTATGTCCTGAATGGTATTGCCTAGGTTTTCTTCTAGGGTTTTTATGGTTTTAGGTCTAACATTGAAGTCTTTAATCCATCTTGAATTAATTTTTGTATAAGGTGTAAGGAAGGGATCCAGTTTCGGCTTTCTACATATGGCTAACCAGTTTTCCCAGCATCATTTATTAAATAGGAAATCCTTTCCCCATTTCTTGTTTTTGTCAGGTTTGTTGAAGATCAGATGGTTGTAGATGTGTAGTGTTATTTTGGAGGCCTCTGTCCTGTTACATTGGTCTATATATCTGTTTTGGTGCCAGTACCATGCTGCTTTGGTTACTGTAGCCTTGTAGTATAGTTTGAAGTCAGGTAGCATGATGCCTCCAGCTTTGTTCTTTTTGCTTAGGATTGTCTTGGCAATGCAGGCTCTTTTTTGGTTCCATATGAACTTTAAAATAGTTTTTTCCAATTCTGTGAAGAAAGTCAGTGGTAGCTTGATGGGGATGGCATTGAATCTATAAATTACCTTGGGCAGTATGGCCATTTTCACAATATTGATTCTTCCTTTCCATGAGCAGGGAATGTTCTTAAATTTGTTTGTGTCCTCTTTTATTTCATTGAGCAGTGGTTGTAGTTCTCCTTGAAGAGGTCCTTCACATCCCTTGTAAGTTAGATTCCCAGGTATTTTATTCCCTTGGTAGCAATAGTGAATGGGAGTTCACTCACGATTTGGCTGGCTGGCTGTTAATGGTGTATAGGAATGCTTGTGATTTTTCACATTGATTTTGTATTCTGAGAATTTGCTGCAGTTGCTTATCAGCTTAAGGAGATTTTGGGTTGAGACAATGGGGTTTTCTAAATATACAATCATGTCATTTGAAAACAGGGACAATTCCTCATTTCCTAGCTGAATACCCTTTATTTCTTTCTCTTGCCTGATTGCCCTGACCAGAACTTCCAGTACTATGTTGAATAGGAGTGGTGAGAGATGCATCCTTGTCTTGTGCCGGTTTTCAAAGGGAATGCTTCCCATTCAGTATGATATTGGCTGTGGGTTTGTCATAAATAGCTCTTATTATTTTGAGATACAGTCCATCAATACCTAGTTTATTGAGAGTTTTTAGCATGAAGGGCTGTTGAATTTTGTCAAAGGCCTTTTTTGCATCTATTGAGATAATCATGTGGTTTTTGTCGTTGGTTCTGTTTATGTGATGGATTACATTTATTGATTTGCATATGTTAAACCAGCCTTGCATCCCAGGGATGAAGCCAATTTGATTGTGGTGGATAAGCTTTTTGATGTGCTGCTGGATTCAGTTTGCCAGTATTTTATTGAGGATTTGTGCATTGATGTTCTTCAGAGACATTGGTCTAAAATTCTCTTTTTTTGTTGTGTCTCTGCCAGGCTTTGGTATCAGAATAATGTTGGCCTCATAGAATGAGTTAGGGAGGATTCCCTCTTTTTCTATTGATTGGAATAGTTTCAGAAGGAATGGTACCAGCTCCTCTTTGTACCACTGGTAGAATTCGGCTGTGAATCCATCTGGTCCTGGACTTTTTTTTTTTTTTTTTTTTTTTTGGTTGGTAGGCTATTATTGCCTCAATTTCAGAGCCTGTTATTGGTCTATTCAGAGATTCAACTTCTTCCTGGTTTAGTCCTGGGAGGATGTATGTGTCCAGGAATGTATCCATTTCTTCTAGATTTCCTAGTTTATTTGCTTAAGGGTGTTTATAGTATTCTCTGATGGTAGTTTGTATTTCTGTGGGATGAGTGGTGATATCCCCTTTATCATTTTTTATTGCATCTGTTTGATTCTTCTCTTTTTTTCTTCTTTATTAGTCTTGCTAGAAGTCTATCAATTTTGTTGATCTTTTCAAAAAACCAACTCCTGGATTCATTGATTTTTGAAGGGTTTTTTGTGTCTCTATCTCCTTCAGTTCTGCTCTGATCTTAGTTATTTCTTGCCTTCTGCTAGCTTTTGAATGTGTTTGCTCTTGCTTCTCTAGTTCTTTTAATTGTGATGTTAGGGTGTCGACTTTAGATCTTTCCTACTTTCTCTTGTGGGCATTTAGTGCTATAAATTTCCCTCTACACACTGCTTTAAATGTGTCCCAGAGATTCTGTTATGTTGTGTCTTTGTTCTCATTGGTGTCAAAGAACATCTTTATTTCTGCCTTCATTTCCTTATGTACCCACTAGTCATTCAGGAGCAAGTTGTTCAGTTTCCATGTACTTGTGTGGTTTTGAGTGAGTTTTTTTAATCCTGAGTTCTAATCTGATTATACTGTGGTCTGAGAGACAGTTTGTTGTGACTTCTGTTTTTTTTACATTTGCTGAGGAGTGCTTTACTTCCAGTTATGTGATCAATCTTAGAATAAGTGTGATGTGGTGCTGAGAAGAATGTATATTCTGTTGATTTGGGGTAGAGAGTTCTATAGATGTCTACTAGGTCCTCTTGGTACAGAGCTGAGTTCAAGTCCTGGACATCCTTGTTAACCTTCTGTCTCGTTGATCTGTCTAATGTTGACATTAGGGTGTTAAAGTCTCCAATTATTATTGTGTGGTAGTCTAAGTATCTTTGTAGGTCTCTAAGGACTTGCTTTATGAATCTGGGTACTCCTGTATTGGGTGCATATATATTTAGGATAGTTAGCTCTTTTTGTTGAATTGACCTCTTTACCATTGTGTAATGGCCTTCTTGGTCTCTTTTGATCTTTGTTGGTTTAAAGTCATCAGAAACTAGGATTGCAACCCCTGCTTTTTCTTTTTTTTTTTTTTTTTTTTTTTTTTTTTTGCTTTCCATTTGCTTGGTAGATCTTCCTCCATCCCTTTATTTTGAGCCTATGTGTGTCTCTGCACATCAGATGGGTCTCCTGAATACAGCACACTGATGGGTCTTGACTCTTTATCCAATTTGCCAGTCTGTGTCTTTTAATTGGGGCATTTAGCCCATTTACATTTAAGGTTAACATTGTTATGTGTGAATTTGATCCTGTCATTATGAGGTTCGCTGGTTACTTTGCCCATTAATCGATGCAGTTTCTTCATAGCATCAATGGTCTTTACAATTTGGCATGGTTTTGCAGTGGCTGGTTCTGGTTGTTTCTTTCCATGTTTAGTGCTTCCTTCAGGAGCTCTTGTAAGGCAGACCTGGTGGTGACAAAATATCTCAGCATTTGTTTGTCTGTAAAGGATTTTATTCACTTATGAAGCTTAGTTTGGCTGGATATTAAATTCTGGGCTGAAAATTCTTTTCTTTAAGAATGTTGAATATTGGCCCCCACTCTCTTCTGGCTTGTAGAGTTTCTGCCAAGAGATCTGCTGTTAGTCTGATGGGATTACCTTTGTGGGTAACTCGATCTTTCTCTCTGGCTGCCCTTAACACTTTTTCCTGCATTTCAACCTTGGTGAATCTGACAATTATGTGTCTTGTGGTTGCTCTTCTCAAGGAGTATCTTTGTGGTGTTCTCTGTATTTCCTGAATTTGAATGTTGGCCTGCCTTGCTAGGCTGGGGACGTTCTCCTGGATAATATCCTGAAGAGTGTTTTCCAACTTGGTTCCATTCTCCCCATCACTTTCAGGTACACCAATCAAACATAGATTTTATCTTTTCAGATAGTCCCATATTTCTTGAAGGCTTTGTTAATTTCTTTTTGTTCTTTTTTCTCTAACCTTGTCTTCTCGCTTCATTTCATTAATTTGATCTTCAAGTACTGGTACCCTTTCTTCCACTTGATTGAATCGGCTATTGAAGCTTGTGCATGCATCACGAAGTTCTTGTGCCACCATTTTCAGCTCCATCAGGTTATTTAAGGTCTTCTCTACACTGTTTATTCCACTTAGTCACTCGTCTAATTTTTTTTCAAGGTTTTTAGCTTCCTTGTGATAGGTTCAAACATCCTCCTTTAGCTTGGAGAAGTTTGTTATTACCGACCTTCTAAAGCCTACTTCTGTCAACTCATCAAAGTCATTCTCCGTCCAGCTTTGTTCTGTTGCTAGCAAGGAGCTATGATCCTTTGGAGGAGAAGAGGCACTCTGGTTTTTAGAATTTCCAGCTTTTCTGCTCTGGTTTATCCCCATCTTTGTGGTTTTATCCACCTTTGATCTTTGATGTTGGTGACCTACAGATGGGGTTTTGGTGTAGATGACCTTTTTGTTAGTGTTGATGCTATTCCTTTCTGTTTGTTAGTTTTCCTTCTAACAGTCAGGTCCCTCAGTGGCAGGTCTGTTGGAGTTTGCTGGAGGTCCACTCCAGACCCTGTTTGCCTAGGTATCACCAGCAGAGACTGCAGAACAGCAAATATTACAGAACAGCAAATATTGCTGCCTGATCCTACCTCTGGAAGCTTCATCCCAGAGGGGCAGCCGCCTATATGAGGTGTCTGTCGGCCCCTACTGGGAGGTGTCTCCCAGTTAGGCTACACAGGGGGTCAGGGACCCGCTAGAGGAGGCAGTCTGTCTGTTGTCAGAGCTCAAACGCCATGCTGGGAGAACCACTGCTCTCTTAAGAGCTGTCAGACAAGGACATTTAAGTCTGCAGAAGTTGTCTGCTGCCTTTTGTTCAGCTGTGCCCTGCCTACAGAGGTGGAGTCTAGAGGCAATAGGCCTTGTTGAGCTGTGGTGGACTCCACCCAGTTCGAGCTTCCCAGCCGCTTTGTTTACCTACTCAAGCCTCAGCAATGGCAGACGTCCCTCCCCCAGTCAGGCTGCAACCTCGCAGTTTGATCTCAGACTGCTGTGCTAGCAGTGAGCAAGGCTCTGTGGGCATGGGACCTGCCGAGTCAGGCACGGGTGAGAATCTCCTTGTCTGCCGGTTGCTAAGACCTTGGGAAAAATGCAATATTTGGAGAGAAGTTTCCCATTTTTCCAGGTAGTGTGTCATGGCTTCCCTTGGCTAGGAAAGGGAAATTCCCCAACCCCTTGCACTTCCCGGGTGAGGCAATGCCCCGCCCTGCTTCAGCTCACCCTCCATGGGCTGCACCCACTGTCCAACCAGTCCCAGTGAGATGAATCTGGTACCTCAGTTGGAAATGCAGAAATCACCCGTCTTCTGTGTTGATCACGCTGGGAGCTGCAGACCAGAGGCTGTTCTTATTCAGCCATCTTGGCTTTTATTTTTATTTTATTTTATTTTTTGAGATGGAGTCTCACTCTGTCACCCAGGCTGGAGTGCAGTGGCGTCATCTCCACTCACTGCAAGCTCCGCCTCCCAGGTTCATGCCGTTCTCCTGCCTCAGCCTCCCAAGTAGCTGGGGCTAGTGGCGCCCGCCACCACCCCCGGCTAATTTTTTGTAGTTTCAGTAGAGATGGGGTTTCACCATGTTAGCCATGATGGTCTCGATCTCCTGACCTTGTCATCCGCCCACCTTGGCCTCCCAATATTATTCAACTTTTTACGTAATAGTCATTCTTACTGGTGCCTTTACTACTTCTCACCTGAACTTTTTTCCTGCATAGCATCCTAACTTTTCTTTTATTTTCATATCTTTTCACACAGATATGTTCTTCATAATATTGCCAAACTGAGCCCCCAAAACCTAACTCTGATCATGTCAAATTCCTATGAGGAAACTTTTATGGATTCTGCTATATACAAAATAAACCTGGCATTGAAGACTTCCACAAAGGCTTCACTAACTCTGCACACCTAGTAATACCAATTTATTTGATGGCACTTAAATAAGCTCTGTGTTCTGTATAAGTTTTGTTGTCAAAGTTTTGCCCTTTCTTACAGTCATTCCTTCAATCAGTCAGTTAATAATCATTTACTTTACTGAGCACCTAGTATGTGCCAGGCATGATTCTAAATTCTGGAAATGTAGCAATCAACAAGACAGCCAATATAGCTCTCTGCTTGCTCCTCTCTTGACTTCCCCCACCCTCAAACCCTCTAAGCTAAGAATCACCTCCCAAGATTAATCCCAGGAAGCTTCCAGAGCCTGGAGACTAGTGTTTTCCATGGTCCAACCAATCCCTGTTCCCCATCTATCAGTATTTATCTTTTAATCAAGATTTGTGATGTGGGCATCCAAAGGGGCTGGAGGAGAGAAGAGCTCAAAGGAATGGGAAAAGGAGAGCTCAGCCCTTTCTTGCCTGTCCTGCCAGAGTTGGCCTTGGCAGGCTCTCTTGGGGTCTTTCTTGAATGCTTTCAGTCCCTCTTCTTGCATTCTGCCTTGTGTTCTTGATGACCATCAGGCAGACTTGGAAAAGGTAATGGTGAGGGAACAGGATAGGAGTGTCATGGCCTTCCTTGTTCCTGGGCCCAGTGGAGCTGTGTGGGGCCTTGGGCTCTAAGTAGGGAGTTTCCAGCCTGATCTAGGTCCAAACTGAGAGAGGAAGGCATAAAGAGGCTTCCCATTGTTGTGACTTATTTCAAACACTCCTTTGCACCCCACAAGAAGAAAACTGCCACCTTTAACTCCATGGTTTGGTGGGGGAAGTGAAACAGAATTTGAAAAATAGGCCCCATGGAAAGGCTGCCAACTTTTGCATTATATTTTCCCTGCTCTGCGTCCTGTGTTTCTGTACAACAAGAGTAATGACAAGTAGAGACTACACTTCTTTAAAACTCTTTTTTGTTTCCTGACTTTTAGCTTTAGAGACTGCTTTGCAAGTCTCCTCACAGCTGCACTAGGATTAACAACTTTGTCCTTCAGTTAATGTGGGCTTCAGGGTTCCTCACTGTGGCTGAGAAAAGTCAGTGATATTGATGCTACTTTTTACATTACTTAGTGTACCCTAAACCATGTGAAAGTTGGCCTGCTTAGGCCCCAAACTCTATAGGCCTACTTGAAATCAGTCTCCATTATGTATCCCAACTACTCAGACTTCCAAGAGTTATGTGTATGTTAAATTCAAATTTATTTGTTTCTTCCTCTCTTAAAATTCATTGATAACTTCAGGGATTCCTTTTGGGGTGGTCTCTTGCCAAGCTATATCTACAAGACAGGTCTCTGTGAGGCCTTTACAGCAACCTAGTTGACTCACACCTAGTTTTAGATAAAAAATAAGAGGATTTTACTGGTTTTTTTGCTCTACGTTTAGCTCTGTATTTTGCTAAACAAGTTTTCAAAATCCTGGAAAATAATTTTATTACTTTTTCTGAGGCATCATTAGGACCACATTGAAGTCCAAGAGAAATGGGAAACACTCTTTACTCAACATTTCTTCACTCAACCAATAAAAATGTATTAAAAGACTGCCTATCGTGTACCTGGCCTTGATCTTGCAACCAGAGGCTCAAAAAACAAGGCATCATCTCTGATCCAAGATTTGCTCAAAGTCTGTTGTCTAGCACAAGCTCTAGTGGCTAGCTCAATGTATCTTGGCTAACAGAGTAATGACCAGAGTTCATTTGGATAAGTGCCCTATACTGCAAAGTGAGCACACAGGAGAATGAGGTAAGCTACATTTTAAAAGATGACGAGTTACTTAGAGAGAGAAGTAGTGACAGGGAAGAGGACCTCCAAGCAAAGGGGTCATAGAGACATGAAAGAGTATTACTCACTTGGAGTGTTGCCAATGTTTGAGTGTGACTGTACTGAAAAGATTTTGTAAGGTGGAATGGTGGAAAATGAGGGTAAAGAGGCAGGCAGGGATTTTGGATGCCAAAGTCAGTAGTTTGGAGTTATCCTTAAGGCTAGAAGAAGTCATCAGAAAACTTTAATTAGGGAAGTAATTTGTATTTTAGAAATATCATTCTGAAAACACTGTGGAGGAAAGATCAGAGAGGGGCAACAATGCAATGCAGAAACTTATGTGAGAGATGCTGAACTGCTGATCTAAGATAGCTGGCGAAGGCACATAGAGAAGAACATAGAATTTAGGATCAACAATTGGATGTGGTTCATTACTGAATGTGGGAATGCAAGGAGATGTTGAAAATATAGGAAAATAAGTGTAGGTGATATATTTACAACTTAGTAAGTCTGCATAGAAACAGAAAAAAGCAAGTAGAGAGTTTCACCAAACCAAATCAATGGGGAGATGAGGGGGAGAAAGAGGAGAGGAAAGATGGGCAAAAAATAGAGAGGTCAAGGGATGGAGATCTCAATAAGATCAAAGAACAGGTTTAGAGGGAGTAGGAGAATGAGAGAGTAGGATGGCTAGGAAGTTGTAATCCAAAATTGATGTTTTAACTTATGCTGTCAGAGGTAGAGTAGTTTCAGGTAACGAATAAACCCAAACTGTATGTGTAGATGAGTGTGGCTACTACAGGGTAGAGAAGTTCACTAGAAATGAAAAGGTCAAACTGCTCGGTGGTTGATGTGGATATTGAAGTCATCTGAAAGATGGTAGGATGGAGCAGAGAGAAAGACCATGAGTCAGAGCATAAGCCAGATCCCCAAGCCCATGCAAAGTCAGAATAGCTAGGAGGTCAATGGATGCTAGCAGGAAGGAGGCATAGAAGATGACATAGTGGAATGGCTTAAACCTCAAAAGGGCAGATATTTTTTGGCCTAGAAACAACAGAGGATTGGGGAAAACCCAACTCTTTTCTGGCCCTAAGGTATTTGGCTTATGAGAGAACAGAGTCTCCACTAGAGAGGACTTCAGGGTAAGCTATGTCTTCAGTGAATAACAAGGTTGCAGTTAAGGCCTGAAGATTAAGGGATCATTCAAAGAAGATGGTGTTTCTATTCTGTTCCACTGATGTATTTAACTACCTTGGGCTAGGACTTCACTGTCTTAATTACTATAGCCTTAAACTGATATTTGGCACAGCAAATTTCCTCACCACTTTCTTTAGGAGTATCTTGATTACTCTGGGACTTTTGCTTCTCTGTATAAATTTTCAAATTATATTGAAAAATTCTACAAAATAGAATCTGTTAGAATTTTTATTGTAATTACATGGAATTATCAATAAAGTGAAGGAATGCTGACATATTTATAATATTGAGCCTTTCAATCTATGAATATAGTATCTGTATTGAGTTCAGTCTTGTTTGCGGTCTCCCAATATGATTCTGTCATATTCTCTGTGAAAGTCTTACACATTTTAATTAGAGTTTTTTGTTGGTACTTCATATTTTTAATACCACTGTAAATGTTAGTTTTTAATTTCATTTTCTAACTATTCGTTTGAGACAGTGTTGCTGTCCTTTTTCTAACTTCTTGGAAAGAATACTTAGCTCATTAATTTTAAGGCTTTCTTCCTTTTCCTTTGATTCTTACTTTAACTGCATCCCACAAATTTTGTTACTTGCTATTTTCATAGTTTTTCAGTTCAAATTATTTTCAAGTACCCACTATGATGTATTCTTTTTATCTATAATTTATTTTAAGTTGACTATTTTCAAACATGTAGAGATTTTTTCTAGTTGGCTACTTGTTATTGATTTCTAGCTGAATTCCACTCTGGTTAGTGTTGATGCTCTGTATGGTTTCAATCCTTTGCAATTTGTTAAGATTTTCTTTCTGGACCTAATGTGGTCATTTAAAAAAATGTTATACATGTGCTGAAAAAAAGCTGTGCTTTTCAGTTGTTTGGCAGATATAGACATAGATGTACAGATAGATATAGATAATCTAGGCAGAGATAGGTAGATGTTGAGGTAGAGGTAGCATATATAGATGCACATATATATATATATATATATATATATATATATATATATATATATAATCTTTATCAGGTCAAGTTTGTTAATAACTTTTTTTTCAAATCTTCCATGTAGCAGATTTTTGTTCTGCTTGTTCTATCAATTACTGAGAGAAATGTGTTAAAATATCCAACTGTGATTGCTTATTTCTCCCTATAGTTATGTCATTTTTTGCTCTTGTATTTTTACACCATGTCATTAGGTGACCAAGTTTTAAGACTGTCAGGAGAAACACACACATTAATAATCGTATCTAGTGATTTTGACCGACCACTTTCAGAAACTGAGAGTTCAAACAAACAGAAATAAGCAGTGATATCAAAGACATAGTAATAAATCTGAGCAATTAGACAATATAAAACCCTATGCCCAACAAAAAAATATTTATATTATTTAGAGGTACACTGCTGATTTACAGAAATAGAATATGAATTTAGGAAAAGAGAAAAAAGCCTCAATAAACTCCAAAGGATCAATATCATACAAAATAAGCTCTCTGATCATGATGCTAACGCAGAACTTAATAACACAAAGACAGCATTTGAAAACCAAAATGTACACTTCATTATCCTCAGCAAAGTAACGCAGGAACAGAAAACCAAACACTGCATGTTCTCACTTATAAGCGGGAGCTGAATAATGAGAACACACAGACACATGAGAGGGAACAACACACACTGGGGACTGTCGAGAGGGCGGGGAAAGGGAGAGCATCAGTAAGAACAGCGAATGGGTACTGGGCCTAATACTTGGGTGATGGGTTAATCTGTGCAGCAAACCACCATGGCATACATTTGCCATGTAAAAAACCTGCACATGTATCCCAGAAATAAAAATAAAAGCTGATAAACAATAAATAAATAAAAATGTCTGGAAATGAAATAGCATATTACTAAGTTTTGGATAGAAGGAATTAATAAATATTTAGACATTAATAGAAACACTGCGTTAGTACCCCAAAAAGTTTAAAGTATGTTTACCCTAAAACCCAGCAATACTACAGCTAGGCACTTAGACTCGAGAATCCCATGCACACATGCCTTGGGAGACACCACCCAGAAGGCTCAGAGCTGCATTGCTTGTAATTGTCCCAAACTGGACACAATACAAATTCCAAAACTAGTTGAGTGGGTGTACAACATGTGGCATATCCATCAGTGGGATACCACACAGGAAAGAACATGAACAAAGTCGGCTACATGCAACAAATTGGATGAATCTTGCAAACATAACACTGAGTCAAAGAATCCAGACACAAGAATATATACTACATGAGGCATGCATATAAAACACACACACACACACACACACACACACACACATTAACTGGGGGGCTCGTGTTGGGAAAAACCATGAAGGACTTGTGGGAGACTGGTCATATTTGTTTTTGATGTAGATAGTGGTTACATTAATGCCCACCTCATAATTATTCTTTATGCCATATAGTTACATTCTACGCATTTTTCTGTAGGTGTGTTTTCTTTCACAAAAAATGTCTTAAATATTGTACAGTACTGTGATATTCCCACAGTTGAACTCCTTTATAGTGCTGAGGTTGAAGGCTAACATGTTCCTCCATGCATTAGAGTAGGCTCTGGGTGTGTATGTGTGTGTTGATGGCTATAGGAGTATTTAAATTTGTCTGAAAAAAAGATGGTCTAAGGATTTCTCTGGTTTGTGATTGACCCCATCTTTAAAAGAACTACAGCTACAGTGTCAGCAGGTCCACCTTCATTTGTGACAGAAGGCCCATTCCAGAATTTTTCACTGGACAAATTAGTTGTGGTCGATATCAGTGGTTCTCAAAACTTGGTGTACATAGAAATTACTTTATAGAAAAATTATTTTCAACAAGCGCATGTAGAGATTCTAATACAGAGGATTCAGGAACATAGGGAATCAACATTGCAGCATCCAATATTTCATTCCATTATGGCTGCATGAATAAAAATGTCTGATCAATGCAGCCCCAAACTAGATTTGGTCATGTGGACAAAAATACCAAGACAGTGGAACATTCCATTGTTAGATGGGCTCAGCCAAACCCTATCAGTGACCCCAGCAGTAGTCTCTGTGTGCAGACTCTGCCTGGAGGACAAGAGGCTGGAGACCAACACAAGCAACTGGAGGTTTGATGACAGAAAACTGAGGAAATTCCCGTTTGGATTTTGCAGTTCTCTGTTTTCTCCATGAAGTAGGAGAGTAAGGTAATCTGCTGTGGGAAAAGGTTCTTAAGGACCATGTACAAGATAAACTATAATTGTGGAGAAAGGATGAGATAGCTAGCTGGGAAACAAAGTAGGAATGCTAAGCAGTGTGGAGGGTCTGGATAAGATTTGTGATTATGAATTTACAGTGCCACAGAGACTGTAACAGTGTCTGGCAGCAATGAGAAAATAACTTAAATCACCTGAGGCCCAGGCAAGGGTGGGAGACAAGCCATTGGCAGTTATCCTGGGTAGTTCAGTTGATGCCTACAGTCTGTGGCCTGGGAGCTGTTGGTAGTTAGGCTGGAAGGCTGGATGTTGAATTCTACCCTAGTTTCAAAGCATTTCATAGTCTCCTGTTCACTGATGCTGTGGTTTCTGATTCTCTGTCTTCCTGGCCTAGTCCCTCTCCAGAGTATCCACATCATCTGGTTCCTACAGGATAGTCCTTTCCTAGTCAGCTCCCTGACCCTTGTTGGACAGTAACTCATCTACCCACTTTCTTTGTAGATAGGATCTGTGGCTTTTCCCTTCCCTGCACTCATCCCAGAATGCCTAGTGCAGGGTTGAATACACAAGAGAGGTTTGCAAATGATTTTTTGCAATGATAAGAACCCAAATGCCCTGTTTTATTACTTCCCAAATGACCAGACAAGACCAAGTACATGCTTTTTTGGAAGAAAATGCCAAATAAGCCACAGAGGAGGTCATGAACGAGCCTTCTAATTGGATGCCAATGATGTAATGGCACTCATTGCAGACACAGGTCTGGCTGTTATTCACACTGCTTGCATATGTAATTTTTGTTTCACAATTGCAAGAATATTCTTCAGAAAATGCCACCTTTCTCGGGTGATTTGTGTTTTCAGTCTTTGGCACTTTGCTATCTAACCCTCCTTAAACATCCTGGTAGTGTTGAAAAATGTACAGTATTTTCTATTTCTTCTTCCTCCTTCTGAATTCCTAGCTATATTTGCAATGCATTGGGATCTGCTTTTCCCTGGAACCCACTGAAAAGGTCAGACATGGCCTCTTCCTTCATGAAACTTATATTCCAGATGATACACAAAAAATCAAGTAAACAAAATGATCCCAGAAAGTGATGCATGCTCTGCAGAAAATCAAGACAGTAATGTCAAAGAGAGTGAAACTGGTCTACCATGGATTAGAAAAAGATGACTGGCATGATGTAGAAAGCTGAGCCACACACTTATCTAGAGGAAGAGTATTCCAGGTACAGAGAAATATCAAATGCAAGACCCTGAGGTGGGGGTGTTATTGGTGTGTTTCAGGAACAGCTAGTAGACAAGCAGAGCTTCCATGAAGTGAGCCAGAGAAGAATGAAAGGAAATTAAGAGCTTGACTTGTATTGCAAGTGGCACAGAAAGCCATTGGACGGTTTTGAGCAAAGAAGTTAGGATACTTTCTTTAAACATTTCCTTTAGCTTTTGTGTAGAGAGTAAAGTGCAGAGTTCTCTTATGGAAAACAGAAACCATGTTAGCCCATTTAAGTAGAAATGGGGAATTTGGTGCTTCCAAAATTGTTGAAGGAATCAAAAGAACAGACTCTAGGTTGAATTTCCAAACCTGTTTCCCAGAATAACACCACATATAACTGGTACCATTGGGAGAATCAGGAAGCCACTGCCTCAGTAACTGGCCCCAGGACCTCACCATCTCTGCTAAGTTCATCACAAATCTTGGCTCTAAGACCATGCTGCCTCATTCTCCACCTACATAAGCTAGGTGGACACCCCATGACCTGCCTTTTGATGTCCACAAAACTAGGAACATTACCTTGGGATCTCTGTGACTGCTGGTGCAGAAGAATCAAAAGCTTCCAGCACCATGCTCCCTAACAGAAAACAGAAATCACAGAAGCAAAAATATGGACTCTCTGCTTCACTCCCCCTTCCAAATCACATACAAGTTTGTCTACTTGGCAGAGGTTACATCACCTGTGGAATCCAGGCTGTTAGGGGGCATGGGAAATATAGTCTTTAGCTTTCCAACCTCTATCATTTAGTAAGGTCCTCTACAATTGGGGTTGGAATGGAATGAAATGAGTTAATCTATGACACTTGCACAGGAAACAAGATCAGAAGTAGGGGAGCCAGTTAGAAGCTACTACAGTTGTCCATCCACCTGAGAAATAATGTAACTGGACCAGAGTGAAAAAGTGAAGTTATAGAAAAGTGGTTGGATTTAATATTTTACTCTTAAGTAGGACTTGTTTATAAATTGAGGCAGAGTTGATGTTAAAAAGGTATGAAAGAATAAAAAAAAAATAAAAATTCCAGTCACCCCTATTTTCCTTCCTGAGCCCTCAAGCCTGATTCAGAAGCCCCTCTAATGTATATCATAACATCACACTGTATTGGAATCCCTTGTTTCATTGTGTATATTTCTACTAAAATTTCACTTCCTCAGAAGCACAATATGTGACTGGTTGTGCAGGGCACAGTGCCTGAACATGGTACAATGTCAATAAATATTGTTCCAAGAATGGTTGAAGGAGATGAGTGAACTAGTACCTACCAAAACTGACTGAAGAGTAAATACAAAATCTGAATAAACTGTAGCAAGTAAAGAGATTGAATCAGTAATCAAAACATCCCAACAAAGAAAACCCCAGGACCAACTGGCATGATTGGATAATTCTACAAATTATCTAAAAAGTTAATACCAATCTTTCTCAAACTCTTCCAAAAAATAGAAAAGTGGGCCGGGCGCGGTGGCTCAAGCCTGTAATCCCAGCACTTTGGGAGGCCGAGACGGGCGGATCACAAGGTCAGGAGATCGAGACCATCCTGGCTAACACGGTGAAACCCTGTCTCTACTAAAAATACAAAAAGAAAAAAATTAGCCGGGCGAGGTGGCGGGCGCCTGTGGTCCCAGCTACTCGGGAGGCTGAGGCAGGAGAATGGCGTGAACCCGGGAGGCGGAGGTTGCAGTGAGCTGAGATTCGGCCACTGCACTCCAGCCTGGGTGACAGAGCAAGACTCCGTCTCAAAAAAAAAGAAAGAAAGAAAGAAAGAAAGAAAGAAAAGTTTGGAGAACCTTCTAACTCATTCATAAGGTCAGCATTACTCTGATGTCAAAGTCAGACAAGAAAAGAAAAATACAGGTCAATATATTTTATGAATATAAATGCAAAAATCTTCAACAAAATGCAAGCAAACTGAATCCAGCAGCATTTTAAGAGGAGTATACATTATGACCATGTGGAATTTATCCCAAGAATCCAAAAGTAGTTCAATATATGAAAATCAATCAATGCCATACAGTGCACTGATAGAATGAAGGTGGGAATAAACAGGTGATCGTTTCAATTTATGCAAAAAATGAATTTTACAAAAGTCAACATTCTTTCATGATTAAAAAAAAAAACACTCAACATACCTGGAAACAGAAGGGGAGAAATTCCTCACAAAATAAGAGACATTTATGAAAATCCCACAACTAACATCATATCAATAGTGAAAACTGAAAGGTTTCTCCCTAAGGTTAAGACAATGATGCTGTCTTTTGTCATTTATATTCAGCATCATACTGCAAGTTCTAGCCAGATAAATTAGATATGATAAAACGAAAAAGGCATCCAAGTAGGAAAGGAAAAAGTAAAACACTCTATTCAGACCTGGAATGATCCTATGTAGAGAATATCTGAAAGGATTCCCCAAAAAATATTTAATTGAATTGAGCAAATTTTCAGGATACAAAATAAACACACAAAAATTAGTTATATTCCCATATACATTCATGCGCCACATAACAACATTTCAGTCAACAACAGACTGCATATAAGACCACAGTCCCATAAGGTTATAATGGGAGCTAAAATTTCCTATGGCCTAGTGAAGCCATAGCCATCACAACATTACTCATGTGTTTGTGGTGATGCTAGTGTAACCAAACCTACTGCACTGTAAATCACATAAAAGTCTAGCACATATAATTACATACAGTACATAATACTTGATAATGATAATAAATAACTGTGTTACTGGTTTATGTATTTACTAAACTATACTTTTTGTCAGTAATTTAGAGTGAAGTCCTTCTACCTATTAAAGAAGTTAACTGTAAAACAGCCTTAGTAGGTCCTTCAGTGGGTATTCTGGAAGAAGGCATTGTTATCATAGAAGATGACAGCTCCATGTGTGTTATTGCCCCGGAGACCTTTCAGTGGGAAGTAGTGTGCAATAATGTCCTATGCACACTACTGTATAGGACACAATCACTCGCCTTCACAGTCACCCACCACTCATTCACTGACTCACCCAGAGTACATGCCAATTCTGCAAGTTCCATTCATGGTAAATGCTCTATACAGATATGCCATCTTTGCCTTTTATACCATATTTTTACTATATTTTTCTATGTTTAGATATGTTGATATACACAAATATCATTGTGTTACAATTGCCTACAGGATTCAGTTCTATAACAAGTCATACAGGTTTGTCTATGTTGTGTGAGTATGCTTTGATATTTGTGCAATGACTAAGTCGCCTAATGATACATTTCTCAGAGTGGATCCCCATAATTAAGTGATGTATGACAGTACTAGCAATGAACAATCCTAAAAGCAAGTTAAGAAAACAATTCTATTTACAATATCATCAAAAAGAATATAATACTTGGGAATAAACTTAACCAGTGTAGAGAAAGGCTTGCATACTGAAAACTATGCATTGATGAAAAAAATTAAAGAAGAAACTGATCTATGGAAAGACATCCTGTGTTCATGGATTGGAAGATTCAATGTTGTTAAAATATACATATTACCCAAAGTGATCTGCAGATTCAATGCTATTCACATCAAAATCCGAATGGCTTTCCCCCCTACAAAAAAAAACTCTAAAATTCATATGGAACTAAAAGAGATCCAGAATAGTCAAAGCAGTTTTGAGAAGGAAAACAGAGCCAGAGACATCACACTTCTTGATTTAAAAACAAATTACAAAGCTAGGTAATGAAAACACCATGATATGTGCACTTAAAAATTTGTTAAAAGGGTAGATGTCACAGTAAGTGTTCTTACAACAAAAAAAAACAAACAGAACAGAACAAAAAAGAGGCATCAGGAAACTTTTGGAGATGATGGGTATATCGATTGCTTTGATTGTGGTGATGGTTTCAAGGGTATGTGCATATGTGTAAGCTCATCAAATTGTACTTATTAAATATGTATGGGGTTTTGTAGATCACTTACACTTCAATAAAGCTGTTCTTAAAAATATACAATGAGATACTACTTTACTCACTAGGATAGCTATAATTTTAAAAAATTGTAAAAGGCAAATGTCGGTAAAGATACAAAGTAATTGGACCTTGATATATTACTGATGGGAATTTTAAATGGTGTAGTCTCTATGGGAAACACTTTGGTGGTTCTTCTACAAGTTAGGCGTAGAATTACCATTTGACCTAGCAATTCTACTCTTAGGTATATACCCAAGATAATTGAAAACAGATGTTATCACATGGTGTACACAATGAAGCGTATACTTGAGTTTTCGTAGTAACGCTTTTCACAATATCCACAAGGTGGAAACCACACAAATGTCCATCTACTGATGAATACATAAACAAGATGGGGCATATCTATACAATGGAATATCATTTAGCCTTAAAAAGAAATGCAGTACTGATACATGCTACAATATGGATGAATACAGAAAACATTAAACTAAGTATATGAAGCTAGTCACGAAAGGTTACATATTGCATGACTCCATTTATATGAAATATCCAGAATAGACAAATTCATAGAGACCGAAAGTAAGTAGTTCAGTGGTTGATAGGGCTAGGGGGAAGGGGGTGTGGGAAGTGACTGCTTAATGTGTAAAGGGTCTCCTTTGGGAGTGGTGAAAATGTTTTGAAGCTAAATGGAGGTGACAGTTGCACAACTCTGTGAAAACGCTAAAATACATTGAATTGTATGCTTTAATGCAGTTAGTTGTGTGGTATGTCAATTATATCTTAATAAAGATGGTATTTTTAAGAGAAGAAAGAAAAAATGAATGGAGGGGTACTGTATCACCTTGAGTTCACCTATTTAGTAGCCTGGTGAATCTATACAAAGGGGCTCTTCTTCTCACTCATTGCCAGTGTCGCTGGATGTGAAAGCCTTTGGGTAGTCAGAAACTGAAACCCAACTCCAAGTGAGGGGCATGATATCTAACCTTACTCAAGCCAAGAAACACTTTGCAGGACTGTATTTCTCCTTTTCTCTCTGGCAGAGTGGGGTGGTGTTTGGTCTCTTTAAGCACACTATACCTCACTATATCAAACTGGAAACATAAAGAAATCCTGTATCTTGCCCTGTGCTCCATTGTGAACCAGCACACATGTCCATATCGATATCCGAGATGAAGTTACTGACAGCAGGGTATAAACGCTGAAGCTGCTGCTGTAGAAATTTCCCTGACAGTGTGACTAGAAAGTAAAGGGAGTCATCATTTAGTTCAACATAGACTGAGAGCTTTGAATGAAACTCTGTTTGAGATATTTAAATTGTACAGTACCAACAAAACACGAAGCCAAGTCAAATCATTAGAAATTCCAAGATAAGATGACAAGGTGGTCCCACCTTGTTAGGGTTTTTGATGCCCCTACTGTATAAGCCAACAACTGTGCTCCATGTCCCCCAAAGAAAATCTATGCCAAGTGGTCCGTTGCTTTGTAAATTGCCACATCTAAATTAAGAAGGTGAATTAATTGTTTAAAAATGAATTGTGGCTCATTGAACTTAGTAGTTTGCATATTACTTGGGGTTCTCAACTCTTCTTATAGTCTTGTCTGTGTAGGAAAAGGCCTCTATTCATTTCCCGGGCTTTAGGAGCTTCAGGCTGGGGCAGACACATTTGGGACACATCCCAAGCACTGACTCCCTCTGGCCTGCATTCTGCAACCTTTCTATACATGTGTCTCTGCCCCAACCAGAATCACATAGCTTATCCCAGTAACTATGGTAAGTCCAGCCTGCTCCAATGACCCACATTTTTTGTTCTCTTCATCCCATTTGTCTTACTGATTGACCAGAAAACAGCCACCTAACTCCAGAAGATTTCCCATTACTTGAGCATTGACCATGTGCTCAGCAATTTTAGGTACTTTCCATGTATTAATTCATTTTACACCATAAGGAATTCCTATTACTATACCCATTACAGGTGAAGAAACTGAGGCACAGAGAAGTTAGGTAATTTGCTTAAGATCACACAGAAAGTGAGTGTCAGAGCTACGATTCAAACCCAGACAGTCGGGCTTCAGAGCTCAAGCTCTGACCCCCATCATGTCTTCTCCACTCCTGGCTGGAAAATGGAAGGATAATAGTACCCAGATTACAGCACTATTGTGATGATTAAATTATTATTATTGGTTTCTGGAGTAGGCTGGCCATTTTCTGAGCAGTGGTCTGGAATAGTGAGTACATTTTGCAAATTAGGTGTCTGGAACAAGCATTTAGTTTAATAAATCTAAGTGAACCTAAAGTGAAGTACTGTATAAGGGGAGTTCTATAATAGTGCATTTCATTGGGAAGAAGCTGTCTCAGTATATTACATCTAATGGGACACAAGAAGGGTCATTTTGACTTTATTTCTAAAACTGACTCCCAAGTAGCATCTTCAATTCAAAATAAAGCTTTTCTGGTCATAATAACTTGTGGAACAGTGTCATGCACTTGAAGATGAGTGCACCCTGTTCTGAAAGCCCTTTGCTATGCTTTAGTGGTGAAAGTGTTAGTAAACATCGCTTTGGTGGCTGTTTGTCCACTAGGGCATGTTGGCCCTTCACGCTCCACCTCAACTCATTAGGCATCATGTGGAAGAAATTTGTCTAGGGGAACGATTCACTATATAAGCAATGCTCTTATAAACATCAGGAACATGGGAGCTGACAGAAGGACTGCAGCGAGTTCCTGTCACCTTCTTTTATGGAAATTCATGCTGCTCAAATAAATGCTATACTCACTTCTGGTTTCTATGCTAGCCCACTCTGTAAATTCAAGGGATTAGATGAATGCAATATGCCCATATCCTGAAGAGCAAACTAGAGAATGGCTCAATTCTTAAAAGCCCCATAATCCTCAAGAACAAACCAAAGGCTTAAGCTAGTCAAGCTCAGAAGCTAAGAAATGAATCAAATAAATAGTTTAAACACCTCTCCCTTGGGCTTGGCTTTTCTAAAGGAGAGAAAAGGGCACTAGGGGAGCAAATGTGGCTCCTTGTTGATTAATTAAGAGCACTTAGGCAACATTCAGCAGAATCAATCATTTGCAGCCTGAGTTTGTTTTCCCTCAGACTTCTACATTGTCAATTAGTCCCTAAAATTACTTACGTGATTTGTGCTTTTAGGATGTCAGGTGTTAAAATTACTTTTCAGTACAACCCACAGAAATCCTGACTGGGTTTATTTATTTCTTTCTTTAAGGAGGTAGGGATTTAGGGGAGAAATCATGGTGGACAAAAAGAGTTTGTTTTCAAAATGAGGAGAGATATGGAGAGAATGTAGCTACTGATGACAGAAATGAAGCTCCCAGACTTTTAAGGGAAATAAGATGCACACATGGGACTCTAAAAAAAGGCACCATGTGATCAGGGCACAAATAGAGCCACCCAGTCAAAACCATCACAGCTAGCTTTGGGGAAAAGGATATCTGGTCTTGGGTTTAAAAGATAAATTTAATTTTGGCAGATGAAGGAGACAAACTGAATAACTGCCGGGTGGGGGTCACTCAGAGAAAGGCCGGTAGCCCCTATGCACTGGAGTTGGGTGGGCATGACAGGAAGGAGGAGGAGGAAGGAGCTAAAAGTGTAAGTTGGAATCAGAGTGGATTAAAGATAGGGTGAACACCAAAGGGGCAAACCAATTAAAAGACTATTACAAGAGTGCAAGACAGGGATGAAGGCCTGAGCTCGGGGTAGGAGCAGGGTGTGAGGAGTGGGGAGAAGCATCACAGAGATAGTCTCAAAGGTCAAATTGAAAAATCAGTGGTAACGCCACACAGTAAAACCAAGATAAGCAGCAAGCATTCTCACTGTACCACCTCCTGAAGCCTTCTCCCCAAACGGGAGTCAATTATGATTATACTGCAAAGGAGTAAATGAGAGATTAGCATGGGACGCCCCAGTTGACTGAGTCAAAGAGTAAAATGAACATGCAGTCACTTCAGGGGCCTATTTGACTATGGAAGGGACATGTAGTGCTGAGGCAGCATGCCAGGTGTGGCAGCAGCAGGCAGCACAGCTGGCAGTGTGCTCTCAAATCAGCAACAGCACTGCTGCCCACACAGCATCGCCGCACAGACAATGCTGCCATGCACACACAAGCCTTTGGAAAAGACCCCATTGGCACATGAGTGCTCCACTATGAGTAGAGTGGTTTCAATAGCAACATTTGTATCTGCATTTCTATTCCTTGGGATTCTTAGGATTATAAAACTCAAGGCTAGACTGGACCTCAATTTTCAACTGGTCCAACCATTAGAATCCTTTCCATGATATTCCCACAAAATGGTAATGCAGTCTGTCCTTGAATATCTCCAGGAATGGGGAACACATTATATCTTTGGTTAGCCCTGCTGTTGCTTCTCTTTTGTCTACTCTTCCCTAGCAATTACTGTGTCAGTAACTATTGAAGGCTCTTTGCCAATTTGATTGCACTTAATCCCCACAACATCAAATTTTACAGATGAGAAAACTGAGGATCAAAGAGAGAACGTTACTTGTCACACGGCTGATGAGTGGCAGAGCTGGGACTTGAGCTGCTAAATTTGTCTGACTCTGGTGCTCCCTTCATTAGAACTAAATCTAAGCCAATCTGTCTCCTTATAAATCCCACCCACTACTATAGTTACAGCATTTCTTCCAGGGAAGAGGATGCCCTCTTTGAGGTGCAATTAGAGACACAAATCTTGATCCCTTTCATCACCTAAACACTTGAGAAACACTGACAAGACTATCAAAATGAAAGGCAAAAAAGGCCACATATCAACACTTTCAGACTCCTCAATGTGGCTCTCAGGCTTCTGCTGTCCCAGGGGTCACCGATGAGCCTTCTAGCCAATAAATATGGTGGCCACTTCCAAGTCTTCATTTTTCATGAGCTCCAGCTTATGGAAAATTTATTTTCATTTGTGGGATGCTTCATTCAACAAATATATTCTGAGTGCCTACTATAACCCAGACTCTGGACTGTGTTCTAGGCAGGCACAAGATGAACCAGAAATAGTCCCTGGACTAAAGAAGTGCCCAGTCAGTCTGTCGTGGAAGAGAGGTGAAAGGCAGTAATGATAATACAGGAGTAAAATGCTGTTCTACAGGACTGTTGAAGGCTCCCTTGTAGCATGAAGGAAGGAGTCACTATCTCTGCTTGGCCAGTTGGTAGAAAAGCTTCATCACAGCTGAACTGGGCCTTAAAGGATGAGTAGAAATGTTCTGGGCAGGGAAAGTGACGATCATATATACAAATTCCTATGTAACATCATCACTTAGCTGCCTAACATCAAAGCAAACTTAAAATGTTCAAAATAAAATTATTGGCTATTCATGCACTTTAACTTCTTCCTCCCAGAATCTTTCCCAACTCAATGAATGGCAAATCAGTTACCTCACCTAGTCAGGCCAAAACTCTTGGAATCCTCTGTAACTCCTCTCTTTCTTTCATAACCTCTGTCTGATCTGTCAGAAAATCCTTTGAACTCTGCCTTGAAAAGATATCCAGAATCTGACCACATCTCATATCTTCCACTGCTACCACCCTGGTCTGTTGAGCCCATCATCTGTCACCTGGGTTATTGCAGCAGCTTCCCAACTGCTCTCTGTGCTTCTGCCCTACCCCCACCCCAGGAGCCTATTCTCCAATCAGCAAAGAGCATGATCCCACTGTCATGATATAAATATGCTCATGTCATTCCTATGTCCAAATCTGCCATCAGCTTCCTTTCTCACTCTGTGTAAAAGTCAAAGTTCTTATCATGGTTTACAAGTCACTACATGATCTAGCCCCCGTTTATACTTTGGCCTCATCGCCTATTTCTTTTCTGCTTCACTCACTTGTGTTCCAGCCTCACTGGCCTCCTTATTATTATTTGCATACACCAAAAAACTTCAGGCATTTCCCCTTGTTGTCCATTCTCCTGGAATCATTTTCCCCCAGATGTCTATATGGCTTTACACCCTGGTCTCTGCTCAAATGTCACCTTCACAATGAGTTCTTCCCTGACCACCTTATTTAAAATAGTATCTTTGCCCTCCAATCATTACCACCTCATTTGCCCAGTATTCTCTACCCTCCTTCCCTGATTTGCTTTTCTTTGTTGCATTATCATCATCTAATAAACCAGATACTTTATTTATTTCAGTTCTGTGTAATCTGCCTCCTGTTCCTATATAATATAAGCTCCACTATATCAAGGATTTCTTTTACTGTTTTATTTTCTACTTTTATATCCCCATTCTCAGAGTAGTACCTGGTACATGAAAGGTACTCAGTAAACAGCTAATGAGTGAATGAGTGATGGCTTTCTGAATATGGAGGTGGGGAGATAGAAGGAAATGCTATAGATGTCTTATAGGTCCCAACCAGGTCCCAACTGAATATCAGACCACAGAGACTAAGAACACACCAAAAGGAGCATGTTTGCAGAGTAGTAAGAGGAGACTGGGATATTTTGGATTCAAGCTACCTGTGAAATATGCAGAAAGAGTTGTACATGGGACTTTAGAATAATGGTACAGGAACTGAGAGGAGTGCCAGAGTCTATTTATCAAGTTAGGCTAAGCTTTGCTGAAATGATAACTAAGTCCCTAAATCTTAGCAACTTAGCATACCAGAGCTTGATTTCCAGGTCACACATGGTCAGATGCAGGTCACATCCTCTATCAGAAGACTCAGGGTCTAGGTTCTCTCCATATTTGATATTCTCACTTCAACATATGGCTTTCAGGGTCGCCAGGGCAAGGAAAGAGAGAGCTTAAGGATAGTAAACTGACTCTCAAATGCCTCATCCTGGGAATAGTCTGTGCCACTTATGTTTGCATTTCATTGTCTAAAACCAGTTACATGGCCCCAACTAACTGAAAGGAGCCTGCAGATTGAAGTGAGTACTACTGACTCTGTCTCAGAAATCGTGCAGAAAAGCACAGTTTTGAGCAATTTGGAGAAGTGCAAGGGACTAGAGTTGCTGAAAGATTCAATGCCTTATTATGAATTATTGCTGTTACCACAAATGTAGAGTATACTGATGTCAAAAGACTATCTAAAAGAAAATCCTCTGGTCAGGTAGAACTTAACCTGAGGGAGGAACAGAGAGCACATGGCTAAAGATACAAGAGTACATTAATTAGGGGCTAAGGGGGGTTATGTAACCCAAAATGATTTGAGGACAGGTGCAAGACTAGCAGGGTGTATTAGTCGGTTCTCACACTGTTAATACATACCCGAGACTGGGTAATTTATAAAGGAAAGAGGTTTGTTTAATTGACTCACAGTTCAGCATGGCTGGGGAGGCTTCAAGAAACTTACAATGATAGCTGAAGGGGAAGCAAACACATCCTTCTTCACATGGCAACAGCAAGGAGAAGTGCCAAACAAAAGAGGGAAAAGCCCCTTATAAAGTCATCCAATCTCATGAGAACTCATTCACTATCACGAGAACAGCATGAGGGTAATGGCCCCCATGATTCAATTACCTCCTACCAGGTTCCTCCCATGACACGTGGGGATTTATGGGAACTACAATTCAAGATGAGATTTGGGTGGGGACACAGCCAAACTATATCACAGGGGTAAGGGAGTCACGTAAGAAAGCAGTCTTTCTCACCAGGTGTACCACATGTGCTCTGGCTGTGCCCTCCACAACTCCAGGAGATATCCCTTCACAATTTGTACAGGATCAATGTTTCTCACCCCTTGGGAACAGCGGCAGGGATGCACACAAGTTAGCCATCACCATCCTCACTGAGGGGCAGAGTAGCTGATGGCAGCAACGACCTCAGTGTAGAAATAAAGGTCTATCCATCTGTGCACTAAAACTTCCTCCTTCAAAAAGGTCTCTGCTCCCTGTGCTTGTCCCCTTCTGTTTCAGTGAGCTTCTGAATAAGGTGTTTTGCTGTTGTTGTTGGATTCAGGGAAACAATTGCTTAATAGATAAATGGAAAGGTTTGCTCCACAATTAGACCAGGGGAGCTTAGGCCTTCTAGTGGCTCTATCTGGTAGTGACTGCAGCCTTTCCAGATGGAGAAAGGAGAAATCTGACTGGATAAGGGAGGTGAGGTACCAAAGCTAGGAAGTTGTGATGGAAAGGGAGTCCCTTTTGTCTGGATTGTCCCATTAACAAGTAGGCATTATTATCACTCCCATATTCCAGATGATAGAGTTGAGCTTCAGAGGCTGAGACACATGCCTATGTATAATAGCTGGTGACAGAGCTCCAATCTAGATCTTCAAGTTCATAATCAAATGCCCTTTTAATACACTATGATACAACCTGTCTTTGGGAGAAAAACTCTAGAGTTAGTGGAGTATTCTCACTGCTCCTGCCCTTTCATAGTTAGGGAGGGAGATGCTTTTAGAAGATGCTATACCTAATGCAGTACCCATTTCTGCAGGCTTGGGGGGAGAGAGGGAGCTGTGACCTACATAAACTGTGAATTCCCAGAAAAAGTGAAGAGAAAATATGGAAACTCAGAACCAAAAATTCAGCACTCCCTCCCTTTGTGACAGTTAGTCAAAAGTGTGGGTCACATACTGAATGCTACAAGTGAAGGTAGGTCTGTGTCTTCACTGTCAGACAGCATTCTGATTGATTTGAGGTTAGGCAATAGAGAAGGCTTTCCTGCCCTCCCACTCTCCACTTTTGGAAAAAGGGATTTCGGTGGTGGTGGTGGTGGTGGTGGTGGTGGTGGTGGTGGTGGTGGTGGTGGAAGAGTCCTTAAGGGTACGTAAAAATGCTTGTCCCTCAAGTAGAATAAATGCATGAAGGATTTTGAGCCAAACACAGGAGCTCTAATGCAACTTCCCATATGGAGCAGAATTTCTTCTATTCTACCCATGACAAGAGGCCATTCATTCAGTCTTTGTATAAACAGCTCTAGTAACAGATAAGGAGCCCACACTCTCAAAAGACAGCCTATTTCATTTTTAGCTCGGTGTATTATAATATAAACCCCTGCAGGAATGTTACTCTGCTCCAGCATGAGATAGCCCAAGGAGCAAGTGCATATAGTGAAGCCCAAGTGTAGCAAGACACCCTGAGAACCACAGAACTGTTCATTTTGTATATTTTTCCTTAGAAATAGTGAATGATGGGGGCAGGGTAAGCAGAAGGGAACTTTTCTACAAAGATTCACTTTTATTCTGATTTCTCTTAAGAAGCCATATATAAGCACATTTCTCCAGCCTTAGACCTCAGCAGCAACTAGCATTTTACACCCATGGAAAATATTTGCCTCTTTGATGGCCCATGAGATGGTGGACACACACTGATAGAACAATGGCCTTCCAAACATGACAACTAGGGAGGGCTCATGGGTGTCAGGTTATTCTAACAAGTGCCTTTTTCAACTTCGAAAAAAATGAGTAAAAGCATTCTAAAGTCCAGGGTCTAACTTCCATCCCCTAGTCTCAGTCTCTCCTGTTCTTGCTCTAGGTCATGAACTCATTATTTTTAATTGGACCAGTAGTATAGCCTTCTTTGTTTCCAGCTTTCTTTATGGCTTTCTGGCTTTCTTTTCACTATGACGTGTCTAGGAGTAGATTTCTTTTTATGTATCTTGCCTTTGATTTATTGGGCTTTTTGAATCTGTGAATTCAAATTTACAGCCATCATCTTCAATTGGGACTTCAATTAAATATATGGCAGACCTTCTCACTCTATTAATTGAGTCTCTCATCCTCCCTTTTTTATTTTTCCAAATAATTGGTTTCTCCAGACAGAACTCTGGGCAATTTCTTATGACCTATCTTCCAATTCAATAATTCTCTTTTTAGTTGTGTTTAGCCTTCTCTTAAACCTATTCATTCAATTCTCAAGTTTCATTGTTATAGTTTTTAGTATAACTAAACTAGTTATAGTTTCATTTTTTGCCTTGATTTTTTTCAAAATAGCTCTATTAGTCTTTATGATTTTCTGTTCCTTACAGATATTTTCAAACTTAGTTTTAATTTTTTGGAATAAAGTGAACCATAGTTATTGTAGTCTTTGTCACGTAATTCTGGTAACTGAAGTCTTTGACAGTTTGTTTTTGTTGTCTATTCTTTTCTACCGGCTGTCACGGTCTAGGTTTTTCCTTTTAGGCCAAGTTATCTTTGACTATATGCTGGCATATTTTTGAAAAATTATTGTACAAATGATTCTAAGCCCAAAATGATAATACCTTCCAGTAGAGAGTCTTTTCATTTGCTGGGGGTATTTTCAAATGCCTGAGGATACTACTTGTCCAAGGCCATTTTAACCCAAGATCATGGCTTTAGGTTCCTTAGACTGCCCACATGATGAGTACCTAGGTTTAGAAGACCACACAAGGGCTGGTTACTTATGGGTCGCCATTAACCCAAAGGGGTAGCCACTCAAGGTCTCAGCTGAGAATGACAAGAATGCTAATCAAATCCCCTACTTCCTTGGGCCTTGAGCTTTCACTTTTTTCTTTATGATGCCACCAAAACTGCAGCTCAATTTCGTAACTCTCTTCCAGATTCAGTAGAAGCCATCAGGACAAAAGAGGATTCTAGTGCTGGGCTTTCCTCCCTGGGTTCTTGTCTTCTTCTGGATTTTAGCCTCAGTATCTCTCAGTTCTTTATGACAATTATTTCTTTCTACATTCAGCCAGTTTGTTTCATTGTCCTCACTGGAACAGTTAGTCCAAGCTACCTAGCTGGCCATTACCAGAAGATGTGTGCTCTTCTTGCCCTCAGTCCCTCTTCCTCCCAGTGTTTCCTTCAGTGCCAAGGTGCCACTCTGATTGTGTCATTCCCTTGCACAAATCCTTCAAAAGATTACTGTTGACTCTAAAATAAAATATAATTTTTTGTTTTGGAAAATTAGGACCCAGATACTTTCTCTTGCCTCATTCATTACACAAGAATTTATTGTGCACTGACTGTGTGTTGCTTACAAAGTCAAGTTATACCTAATCTCTCACCTCTTACCTATTTCACCTGTTTTCTTACCTCCAAACTTACTCTACCCTCCAGCCAAACTGGAATATTCACTGTCGTGGGCAGAGCTGGGTCAGAACACAGATGGGCTAACTTCCAGATGAGTGTTCTTTGCCCTACACCATTATCCCATATTCAGGCTTAAGCTTATTCAGTCTAGATCTTTATGGATATTATAATAAATTAACTAGACAAACGTTCAATAAGTACAAATTATAATGGCATTTTTGTATTTCTTGTTGCATTTTGCCTATCCTTTTCTTGTGAGTCAGAAATTTCAATGACGCATTACCTCTAGGTAGACCCGAAGTAGGGGAGGGCCTTCTGGGATGTAAGTTCTGGAAGAGAATTCATCGTTGCCATCAACTTTTTGTCGATATTCATAGTCACAAGGGTATCTGAGAACAAAATTTCAGGCTTCAGGCTTGTTTCCCCTGACAAATGAGGGACCAGACCAATTGCCTGTGGAATTTGATTCCTCAGTGCTGGGAACATCCCACATTCAAACAAATCTACTCCCACCTGCTGGTAGCTGCTTGAACTTCCAGTCAAAGCTGACTTAGACTGAAAATGCACTCTTCTCGAAGTAAGCAAACCTGGAAATACAGATTTTAGTTTTGGCCTCCGCTACTGTGTGACATTGGGCCAATCCCTTTTTCTTCTCTGGGCTTCAGTTTCTCTACATTACAACAGAGGTGGTTGGACAAAATGCCCCGGAATGGCCCTAACATTTTTGGCAAACAAGGAGTTTCTCTACAACGACGTCTGTGTGACCAGAGGTGATGGGGCAGGACTGATAGCAGTAAGGGTGGGTTTAATCTGCTCTTATATGTGATCCTGACAAATGGGTCCCACCATCCTTTTTCTTACTGCAATGGACAGGGAAAGAGGGGAGATGGGAAAGAAAGGTGAAGGCAGGAAACTATGAGCAACATTTTAAATAAAAGTACAGTTCTAAAATGGTTTTAAATGGGGAGTGGTAAACGAGTTAAACCCTCAGCTGTGCAAAATCCCTTGGCCTACCAGGTTAAGTCATGCTTTGCTGGGCACAAGCAATCTCAACTCATTTCATCAAATACTGAGGGGGAAAAAACGGGGAGATGTTTTGTTTCTCAGTGAATGTTCTAGTTAACCAAAAGTAAACCTGACATCCATTTTGATTGCAACTCTTCTCAATGGTATGATGTGGGAGGTGGCATGCTGGTGAACATGGCAGCTCTATTCGTTGATTACCCATTTGACCTACGGGCTCTGGTGAGGCCACTTTCTAAGCTTTCTGAACTTGCTTTGTCATGGGATAGGAAGGACATAGGAAATTGGGTGGAGGCATTTCTTAACCTCCACGATTTTTCTGTCCCAGAGGGGCAGTGTCTGAGGTAGTGGAAAGAATAAGAGCCTTCTAGTCAAGATGCCAGGCTTTTCCATATGATGGAGTCAGAACGCAGGAACATGAGCATACCCTGGTCTCCAGTGCCTAACTCCCTTGAACACCCCCAAACACTGACCTTGGCCTTCTTTTCCCCTTCTGGTGTCAGCCCTGAACCATCATTCTGCATCCCCTAGCTGATGAGACACGACCACATCTCTGAGAGACCCCAGCTGGTGAGCCCTTCCAGTTCCCTGAGTCGTTTTCCTGAGTACCCAAAGTTGGGGTGAAGAGCACTCTAGGAAATTTAAGTCTTAAGCAACTCTTAGGCTCCTGTAGCCCAATGTCCATTCTGATGGAGGAGCATTCCTACTGTGGCCGGAGCCCTGTAACAAAACCCATTAGGATCCCCCTTGACCTCACCCAGAGGCAAGGCACGCGGGGTTACTGGAGGCTCAAGGGTACGGAGTGACCAGTCGTTGGGTATTTCCTGATCCCCCAAATTGTCCAAATCTTTCAGAATGCAGGTTCAGCCATGGCGGTCAAATTACCATACTCCCTTCACCATAAAATACAACTCTTGCGCACAGGCTCTTTCTTCCAAGAAAAACACACATTTCACATTTTGCAGAGAAGAGAAAGGACCCAGTGCCCCTTGAGGCGAATTCCCCTCCCAGCCCCCGAGGAACCAGCCCTCCTCCCCCTCCCCCAGCCCGGCCCCGCCCTGTCTGTGTCTGGAGATGGCCGGGGTAAGACTGCAGAAGCCTGAAGGGGCGGGGGCCGGGAGGCGCGCAGGCTGCGGGCGGAGGCAGGAGCGCGCGCCTTTTTGTGCGGCTCCTAGCACCTGTCCGATTGGCTGGGCCTGCGCCGCCGTCGGAGTGGGCGGAGCCAGCAGCGAGCTGGGATCTGTGCCCAGTCGCAGCCAGGAGTGGCAGCAGACGGAGCGCACCTCGCAGCTGCCGGGCGCGCCCTGGGGGGAGCTGCGTCCGGCAGAGCTGCTGGGTGGTTGCTTTTCCCGGGCTCTCACCTCCGGTATCCGGGCCTACCCCCGCAACCCCTACTTCTCTTGCCCTCGCTGCTGTCGCCTTAGAGGCGACTCTGGGGAAGGGCCAGCAATCCCACCTTCCCCGGCGCCAGTAGTGACCCACTGCCCACCCCACCTCTGTCCCTTTTCGAGGCCCCATCTCCCGCGCCTTTAGGCGCCCAGAACGCCCCAGCCATGGGCATCCGAGGCATGCTGCGAGCCGCAGTGATCCTGCTGCTCATCAGGACCTGGCTTGCGGAGGGCAACTACCCCAGTCCCATTCCGAAATTCCACTTCGAGTTCTCCTCCGCTGTGCCGGAAGTCGTCCTGAACCTCTTCAACTGGTAAGCGGGCTCCGCCAGGCTAGGCACGGCGCGGACGGGAATGGAGACGGGCAGATGACCTCTGGCCTCTTGGACGGAGCCGACTAGGGGGGACTTGGACCCGGGCTGGCTGAGCCCTGGCGTCCGGGCCCTGCCTATTGGCCCCTAGAAGGGGTGAGGTGGGAGTGGGGTGTTGAAATGGAGCCCTGTGCTTCCGCCCACCTGTTACTGCGGAGCTTGACTGAGCCCTGCGTGTGCCCAAACCGCAGCCCGAGGGGTGGGGGCGGGGGTTGCCCTCGTCCCAGGATCTGCCCATCCATCCCCAAGGATTTAAGGTTCCCGGCAGCTTTCCCCAGCTTTGGCACCTGTGGGATTGGGGAGGAGGGTACAGGATGATGGGCAATTCACAAAACATAGACAGGAGAGACACCTGTTTGAGTCTACATTTTAGTCCATTCCCTGAGGCGCGCGCGCGTGCATGCATGTGTTGAGGGGGTGAGGGACTCTTTCCAATGCGGCAGATAGAAATGATTAACTCAAACCCATCGGAGCCCAGACAGTGCGATCGTGTCTGAATAACCACGAACCGTGTGGTCTGGGATCGGTACGCTTTTGTACTTAGTCGTGTGAAAATATTTGAAGATTCCGGTTTTTTTCCCTTTTTGATTTCAAGTTTGTTTGGGTGTGCGAATATCTGAAGCCTTTACATGTAAATCACACAGAAATGTGTATTTGGGGTGGCCACAGATCCTGAGCTTTGGCACATGGGTAATGTGTGCTTGGAAGCAGGTGGGAATGCACTGCTTTAATTTGGGAATAATTCATGTACACATTTTGGAATGTTGCAAAATGGAATTTTTGATTAAAGATGATTAGAGTAATTTGTAACAATGTTTAAATGGCAAGCCAGAAATTAACATGTACTCATAAAAGGCGGGGGGGGGGGGTGTTAGTTTGGCAAGGTTCCAGCAAACAGCCCTGCAGTGCCCTCAACCCAACATACCATACTGCGCCAGTGAACATGCACACATGCGCGCGCGCACGCACGCACACACACACAACACACATTTGCAGGGGCTGACGTCAAAATTGCTGGGCAATTCGTCAAAGATTCGAAGAGTCACAGTGATGCCGGGGCCTGTTCTGATTCACAAGCCCTGTTGGGGAAGGAGCCCTGTTGAAGGTCTAGGTGAATTGGGTGAGCGTGTCAGAGATCTCTGGAAAGGTCAGCTCTCCGCAGAGCTGGGGTGGGTCCACTTACCTATGCTCACCCAAGACACCTCCAGGGTGGAAGCACATGCTTAGCAAGAGAGATACCTGCTCCCAGAATAGATGTCTTTCCGAGGAGAGCTCTGAGCCCCAAGAATCTGAAATGGTTTGGTTGGATGAGGGTCGTAAATCTCAGCTACACCATCAAGGCTCTCTCTGTGTGTCTTATGCCATATGCCAAGTCTGGAAAACAGAGGTGTACAGAAACAAGGTTGACATAAAAGTGACTAAAAAATGCCCAGCCCTAGCCCAGGTAAGGGAAAATGTGACTTTGAGCTCATCTTACGAGGGCACTGGATGACTTTTCCTGGGGCAAGCAGGTGTCCCTGGAGGGAGGACCCCCACCAACCTAGAAAACAGCGCCCAGGCTGATTGCAAGATGGGGCTCTTGAGGGGGCTGAAGTAATGCATTTTTCTGAGGGCTTTCATCTGCCCAGTCTTCTTCATCTCCCCTTCTCCTACCGCCTCCTCTCTTCAACCCCTACAAGTCCTGCCTGGTGACAGGGATCTAGTCTCTGAGCCCCACCCTCTGGATTAAAGCTGGGAAGGTAGGGGGGAAGAGGAGTCTGCGTCACCACTGCGCTTCTGGCTGACTCACCATGGGGAGGGAGGGGAGCAGGGAGAGAGAGTGTGTACCCGTATGACTGGACATGTCTGCGTATGTGCTGGAGAAGAGAAGGCCCTAGCAAGGCAACCACTGGCAAGTCGGCCCCAAGTCGACCAGCATTTACTTATGACTTCTCTGTTTCAGCAAAAATTGTGCAAATGAAGCTGTGGTTCAAAAGATTTTGGACAGGGTGCTGTCGAGATACGATGTCCGCCTGAGACCAAATTTTGGAGGTAAGCCATATCCAGACACAAGAGAACTTGGGGTAGGCGTCCTAAAGCTGAGACACAGCAAGCCAGCCCTGCCCTGTAAGCTGACCAGTGGTACCCTGTGGGCTCTACACCTGTGCCTCTCCAGATCCCACCTTCCTGACTCTGCAAAGACCAGCAAGGAAGCACCCCCAGGCCTTCTGCACCCTGTAATATCTCTCACTTCTTTTTTTTTTTTTTTTATTATTATACTTTAAGTTCTAGGGTACATGTGCATACCGTGCAGGTTTGTTACATATGTATATTTGTGCCACGTTGGTGTGCTGCACCCATCAACTCGTCAGCACCCATCAATTCATCATTTATATCATGTATAACTCCCCAATGCAATCCCTCCCCACTCTCCCCTCCCCATGATAGGCCCCTGTGTGTGATGTTCCCCTTCCCGAGTCCAAGTGATCTCATTGTTCAGTTCCCACCTATGAGTGAGAACATGCGGTGTTTGGTTTTCTGTTCTTGTGATAGTTTGCTAAGAATGATGGTTTCCAGCTGCATCCATGTCCCTACAAAGGACGCAAACTCAAAAAAAATATCTCTCACTTCTCTGCCTTCAGATACATGAGGGCCTTCTACCTCCTCCACACTCCCCTTACAAAGGTGTGGCTGGCAAAGAGCTGAGCACAGAAATGGGTGTACAGGATGCAGCGTGCTGTGTTTCTCAGGCTAGAGTTTTCTGCTCCAGCTCCTGGGAGGACACATATTCTTCTAGTTGAGCACATTCTTCACACCCTGGGCACTTGTCCCATTCAGCCAGTTCGAAACTGAAAGCATGGTCTTTTCTGTCTAGTGTACTTAACTCACCCAGGCACTGGACACTTCCACCTCAGCTCCCTCATTCCCAGTCTATTCAAGACACCACAGTCAGTGTGGTCTTTATAAACCCAGATGGATCACCTCAGGAACTTTTAATGGTTTTATCTAACTACCAAATAAAATCCAAACTCCTCAGCCTACTACTCAGATCTCTGGTGCTGAGATTAAAAGTGACAAAGAAACTGACACACAACCCCCCAGGAAAATCATACATCAGTTCCTCCCCCATTTTCGTAATTAGCCTCCCATTTAAAAAGGGCTACTAGCCTGGACCACACAACTTTAAGTGACAGGCAACCTACCCTGACCCCGCATAGCAAAGGCAGCATTCCATAGCCCAGGGGACACCTAGAAATCCTAGATCAAGGACAAACAAAAGAAATGGTCCATTAAAAAGAGGTTAGTTACATTCCAGCTCAAAGGAAGCTCCCACTCTAAAGGGTTAATGAAAGCTAATGATCTGCATTTATGCATATGAATAGAGGTCTTCCAAATACACTCTGTCTCCACCCTAAGAAAACACAGCTGAGAGGATTCGGCCCTTGGGTAGACCAGTTTGGCCTGGGGAGCGCCACCGTGAAAACCAAGGTGGTAGCCCTGGGCCCTAAGCTTTGGAGGTGGGACCCTGAACTGGTGCTTCCCCTTTTGCTCCCTTGCTCCCTCCAGAGTGTGAGAGCAGAAGGCACAGCCCAAGGGATTAAAGCTGAGAGCATACTGGGAAACTAGGATAGAAAGGCCAGAAGGCAGGCTCTTTCACTGCAAAAACAGCAGCGTGTCTTCTGGGTGGGTCCCCAAGGGATAAAGGTCTGGCCATATGGGAATCCAGGTGTTAGAGTACAGGCAGCACGTCCTTGTTTGGCAACGACTTTGGGATCTTTTGGATTAGTTGCACCAAGAACCAATGGGTGACATGGGAATAGCTACTTCGTTTTTTTGTCTTGCCTTTCTCAAGTTTCTCAGCAGAGGCTGACCAACAACCATTTGAGTACACCAACCACATTCTCCCCACTGTTTCAGGGCCAGGTTGCCATCTCTGCAGGCATCCAGGGCCAGGGGGAGGGAGCCGGGGCAAGAATCAATCTCTGGGGAGGGTTACCCTAAGCTTTGTGGACGTGCACACCTGCAGCATGTGAGAAAAACTGGATCCCTGGCTTGATTTAGCCAAACAGATGAAGGTAGGAGGGCAAGGACAACTGAGGACCTTCTAGTATTTAAACAGAAGGGGGCACCACAGGCTCTAGGTCTGAGGCTGTTGCATGGTGGGTGTGGGAGGAGAGACCAGTTGATGGGATAGCTGGGCCAAGGCAGTCAGCGTTTGGGGACTCCAGAACTCCCCCACTAGACACAGAGTCAAATTCCCCTGTGTCAGAGGTGGAGTAGAGTTTCAGGGCATACCTCCCTTCACTTCCGCACATATACCCCACATGCAGAGGCCTCACTTAACTGTGGTCCAGTTCAAACAGGAGCCTTATTCCTTCCTTGCATATGGAGGACAATGAGAAGAGGAGGAGGATGAAAAGGAGGAGGAGGATCCAGAGAAGATTAACAAAGCCAATTCCTTCTGGGCAAGAGAACTGGGACTCTGCATTGTGGCAAAAGGCCGCCCTTGAGGGCTTCACCTAGCTTAGCACCTGGCATGATTTAGGCACCCGATGGTGTGAAGGAATGAAGGAGATATTTTCATCATTCCTTCATTCATCTGCTAGGTAGGAAGAGGAGTTGAGGCAGCAAAGATTCCAGGAGAAAGGGAGGTGATTACTCCCACCACTTTTCCTGCCTTCCTGAGGGGGCAGGGTGGGACAGTGATTTACTGGGGCCACCATCCTAGACATGGTATCTGGGCTCCTTATCAGGACGTTTCTCATCCCCCCGCCCCCACCCCCACCTCTTTATCCGTTTAGGGATATGACATTTCTCATGCCCCCCACCCCCATTATCCATTTAAGGATATGGGATTCCTTATCTCAATTCTCATCCTGACCACTACTAGCACAAAAGGTTCCCCTTTAAGGGGATAACTTAGAAGAATGTCCCCTTCCTCTGAGCTGCATCCCTGTGCTAGGACTCATGGCTTGGTGAGGGGAATGTGAACTGCATTTCAGCTCCCGCTTTCCTTTCAACTAGGAGTCCTAGTTGAACTAGGTTTCTGGCCTAGCCCTTCCGGGTCGCCAGCATTCCACCATAAGGAAAGGAGTTACCTGAATCCTGCGGAATGGTCTAGAGAAGTCTAACACTGAGGTGTAGCTGGCTGCCTGGCCCCTCTGGAGCTTGTTGCCTGCTTAACACAGCTTCCTTTCTCTAAAGGCATGTGGGGAGCCCAAAAGGCAGTCATCAAGAACTGTGTTTCTCGGAACTCCTGTCACCACATAACACTTTTCCGCGGCTTGTTCACAACAGGCCTGGATGCTGGAGTCTGGGCTGTACCCTAACACAGAGGCTCATTAATTTCACGGCTGCCATTCAGATGCTCATTCCCAATAGAGCTTTCCTTTGTGAAGCTTTGGGTTTGGAATAACACATTTCTCTCTTTGCAGCTCAGCTTCTGGGCAATCAGCCTGCAGTAAAACCAGCAGGCTGAATTGCAAGCATCATGCATGTTTCCCTAGCAGCAGTGTGATGTAATACATGGAGACTTAAGGGCTTTGCTGTGGGACTGGCTGTAGAAAGCTTTGAGCTGAGGAGCGAACACTAAAAATGCATTTGCCCACAGTGCCTTACAGTTTACTACATATTTTCACATCCATGAATGCATGTGAGTCCTGCAAGTGGACAGTGCTAACACCTGGGTGTGAAAAAAGCTAGGAGGCAGAAGTACACTAACACATTCACACACTGTCACACTCACACATTAACACACACAATTACCCTCCCCTGTGCACTCACCCATTCACACGAACACGCTCACAAATTCATTCTCACACATAGACACACCCACTGAGCATGATCACACGTTCACTTTTACTCACATATTAGCATGCTCACATACACCAAACACACAGGCCCACATACACACATGATCATATGCACGCATTCACTCAAACTCAGACATGCTAACAAACACATGCAAATTTATTCACATTGACACACTTACATGCACACACATTCACTCACACAAACATGCTCACACATCCAAACACCTTCACGAATTTATTCACACACTTTAACATGCTCACACACACACTCACACATTTACTACACACATGTTATATACAATACCACACTCAAATTCACTCACACATTAACACATACACACAAACACGCTCCCACATCTACATACACATATGAATATACTCACATTCACCCACACACAAATATGCCCACACACAAACACACTCACAAATTCACTCAAAAACACGACACATATAAACATCCTCACATGCAAACACATGCTCACACATACACACATAAACATAATCACACCTTCATTCATGCAAGAGCATGCTCACATACATGAAAGCACTTGCATATTCACTCACACACGAATGTGTTCACAATATACTCACAGATTCACTCACCCGAAAATACGCACATCTGTATTGATAGGTGCATGGACATTAACATGCTTACACACACACACTCTCGCATTCACCCATACATGAGCATTCTCACATACACGAACATGCTAATATAGTCTTCCATATACGTGACTATGCCAGTACAGGTGGACACATCACTCAATACACAAACATTCTCATGTACACTTATGTCAACACAACTAGTTCACAAACATGAACATGTGCAGGCGTTCACTCACACATGGACATACTCACAAATACACAAACACATGAACAGGCTCACATATCCTAATACATGCACACACTCACACATTCACTCACACTTCCACACAAACACATACTTATGGACATGCTCATAGGTTCAGTCCCACAAAACCACCCTCACATATTCACACACAGACATCCTCACATAAACTCATATGTATATGTTCACACATTCACTCTCACACACAGACAAGCTCACAGACATGCATGGTCATACCCTCACTTGCACATGAACACAAGCATACACTCTCACACGACAACACACCTACACATATTCACATGCTCACAGATTTACTTCCATACAACACACTCAAGAGCGCAAACATGCTCACACATTCACTTACACACAAACATGCTTACACACACTGGCACATTCACCTGCACATGAACACACACATTCACTCACATGCACGAACATGCTCACATACACTCATATACACAGCTCACACAATCACTTACAGACACACATGTACTCCCACAAACACGCTCACACATTCACTCACACACACAAACATGTGCATACACAACCATGAATCTTGGCTCCTGCTTTGGGGCTCATTGCTTTTCAGTTTTTATCAGGAAAACGTTTCGAAGGAGTGCTTCATCCCCTTACGTTCTCTTTCTTTTGCCCTGACCCCTTCCTTTGCACATATCGTGGGCCAGTCCTCGCTCTAACCATGAGATCAGTGCTATCACTATCCCCATGTTACCCATGAGGAGACTAAGACTCAGCGGGGTTAGGCGACTTACTCAGGATCACACAACTAACAAGTGTCAAAGAGGGTTCAAACCCAGGCAGTCTGGCTCCCAAGTTTATGCTCTTAACCTTTATTCTACCTTTCATGTAATTGCGTCTTTCTGTCTTCTAGGTGCCCCCGTGCCTGTGAGAATATCTATTTATGTCACCAGCATTGAACAGATCTCAGAAATGAATATGGTAAGTGTGTTAGTTCCAGCCATGGGGTTGGGAACAGAGGACATGGAACAAGGAGCAGGCTCATAATCCAAGTCCAGTTGTTCTGACCTGTGACAGAACTCACATAAAGGAACAAGGTTGGTTTGGGACACTGCAGCCACTCAAAATAAAAACTACATTAATTCAACCCCTCCACACCACCACATCCAGAAACTCGGTTCCAGATGGATTATAGACTTAAAAGTGGAAGGCTTATGAAGCTCTTAAGATAGTGTAGAACACTGGCTTTGTGTCTTGTAGTAGGATTTCTTTGAAAAGACACAGAAAACACAGACCACACAAAATAAATCTAGTAACTTCAACTATATTGAAATTCTGTGTAACCAAATTTATGGAACTCCTGTTTTACAAAACAAACAAAACCATTATGACAAGTGTGAAAGGATCAATCACAGTGGACTAAGATACATGCAGCATGAAGAACTGATATTCAAAATATGCATCATTTTGTGAATTAATGAGAATATTTTTAAACCAATAGAAAAATTATCAGACAATGTGAACAAGAATATTACTTTTGTGAAGAAAATTAAACAGCAGGTAAATATATGAAACATATGAAAAGATGCTTAGCCTTGTTAGTCATGCAAAATAAAACCACAGTGAGAACCCACTACATACCAGATCAGCAATAGTCAAAAGTTAGACAATACCGATGTTGGTGAAGCAGAAGCATTGGGAACCCTCTGCAGCTTTGTGGCTCTTGGCTCTCCGCAGGGATATAAAGTGGAACTTCTGCTTCATCATTTTTATTTCATCACGCTTTTGGTATGCATGTTCACATGATAATCTGCGTGGTACCTTCATATATTGTCCAGAAAAGCAAGTGAACAAATTATAATTACACATGTCCACCTGAGTGAATCTCACAAAGATAATGTTGAGTGAAAGAAGCAAATTTTGAATACATACAGTATTATTTCATTCAGATAAAATTTTAAAAACAGGTCCAACTAAGCAGTATGTTTTCCAGCAATACATAGGCAATAAAACTCTAACACAAAGCAAGGGAAGTATCATAAAATCTAGGATAACGGTTGCTGCTGGGGATGTGAGGGAAATACATTCTGGAAGAGATACATTGGGGTTTGAAAGTTATTGGTAATATTCTGTTTCTTAACCTGGATTTTAATTACACAAGATACATTTTATTCTTTCTTTAAACATCTGTATGTTTCATGCACTTGTATATAGTTATGATATACTTCATACACTTGCATACACACGTGCATGCACACATACACACATACCCTACACACACCAAGGACGGAGTGCTGGACAACCAAACTTACAACTGGGGTTTACATTTATCTTCCCAGGACTACACGATCACAATGTTTTTTCATCAGACTTGGAAAGATTCACGCTTAGCATACTATGAGACCACCATGAACTTGACCCTGGACTATCGGATGCATGAGAAGTTGTGGGTCCCTGACTGCTACTTTCTGAATAGCAAGGATGCTTTCGTGCATGATGTGACTGTGGAAAATCGCGTGTTTCAGCTTCACCCAGATGGAACGGTGTGGTATGGCATCCGGTGAGTCCCCTAGGTGTCTGGGGATGTCCCAGTAGACTTCCTTCTTCCTACTGTATATTCTACAGACACACTCTAAGGGACACACAAAGGCACCCACTGCTTTCTAAACCTGTCTTGAACTTCCCCCTTCACTTGTTCTACCTAGTAGCCAAAGTGGAAATTTCACAGTTTCCCACAGACACCCTTAGCTGTTCTGTCCCCACACCTTGGTTTCTGCTGTTCCTTCTGTCTGGATTGGTCAGTCCTTTCCCCCTTTTCATGAATTGAAACCTTGCCCACCCTGAAATCCCTAACTCAAATGCCCCCTTGGTCAAGAAGTCCTCCTTGATTCCCTCCACTGCAAGGCCTCTCCTGCCACCTTGGTGTTGCATGCATTCTGTTCTTTATGTTTGTCTTTTCTCTCCCACGCAGTGAGGGAGGGAGAAGATGAATGCTGAAGTCCATGCAGTGAATGAGGGGCCTGCTTTCTGCCATCAGTCATATTTGCATCGTGCAGGGCCCCCAGGAGTGCGGAGGGGCAGGGTGTGTGTGGCATGCGTCTCTGGTCTATGGCTCTCCATACACACAGAACAATTGCAAGCTGAAACTCCTCACTAGTCTAGTTATAGCATAGGAGACAGTCACCAGGGTTCTCACAGTGGCATCTCTTACAAACTGTCTGCAAACACATATGCAAGAGATCAGTTTAGCTCAGAAAATGTGTCTGAGAAGTAGCTACCAGGGTTCGGCTCTTACGATTTTTACAGATCTAATCTGGGTTTCTCTTTCTCTGTGGAGCTCTTGCTCCATTCTTTTCTTTTTCCATCCACTTTCCCACAGACCCAGGCTCTGGAATCGGAAAATAACAAGACTCACAGGGAACAGGTCACTGGTGACACTTGTTCTACTTAAAGGGAGAATGAGCTGAATAATGCTACATGGAGGATTCATAGAAGGGAGAAAAACACACATGCACTCACACGTGCACGCATACACCATATCCCGTGTACAAAATGGAAATTATTTCAAGGAAGCAATTGAAAGGGACTCAGCTGGGGTTAGCAGATGAGAAGGGCAGAATAAGGGATGGGGCAGAACCTCCCAGCTGAGGCTGTAGAGAGCTTGTGTTTTATCTTCTCTCCCACTGGACACTTCTCCCACTTTCTCAGAACCTCTGAGACCCCCTCAGGTTCTTCTTCTTCTTCTTTTTTTGAGATGGAGTCTTGCTCTGTTGCCCAGGCTGGAGTGCAGTGGCACAATGTCGGCTCACTGCAACATCCGCCTCCTGGGTTCAAGCAATTCTCTTGCTTCAGCCTCCCCAGTAGCTGAGAATACAGGTGACTGCCACCACACCAGGCTAATTTTTTGTATTTTTAGTAGAGACGGGGCTTCACTGTGTTAGCCAGGATGGTCTCCATCTCCTGACCTGATCTGCCTGCCTTGGCCTCCCAAAGTGCTGGGATTACAGGCGTGAGCCACTGCGCTTGGCCAGATTCTTCTTATGGATGCTCCCACCACGTTGCAGCTTAAAGCTCCTGCCCACTTCATGTACTGTCAACAGTGCCATGGCCCACCACAGATATGTTTATCCCTTCTGTCCATTTCACACCCGCTGACATTTTGCTAGTCCCCAATACCCACATAGGCCTGCACCTCTGGCTTGTGTACAGATGTGGCCAGAGGCAGGCCTGGATTGAGGCTCCCAAATGTACATGCACACTTGAGACCAGCACTTCACATTGCATCTGGAGTCTCAGCTGATTTGGTGTAGCACAGTTCTCTCTTGCTAGCCTCACTCCTTCTGTAGGAAGCACCCCTTTCCGTCTCTGCATTCAGTTTCCTCCAGGGCCCTTCCCATCTGACACCCTGCAGTTTTCTGACGTGCCAGCCATACATGTGTTCTCTATCTATGTGCTGCCAGGTCTCTTGGTTACTTTGTCACATACAAATTTCCTCTCTCCTTTCTACACATGGGTCAGTCCTCGGGGTAACTCTTCCCTCCCCACCCCTGCAGTTTCCTCAGCAATGGTTGTTTGCCTAGGCTTGACTCACTTTCTCCTTCCTTTTTGTTTTCCTTTGCAGACTCACCACTACAGCAGCCTGTTCCCTGAATCTGCATAAATTCCCTATGGACAAGCAGGCCTGCAACCTGGTGGTGGAGAGCTGTACGTATGTCTCCTATGGTCCCCTCTTCCCTCCTTGGGGCTGTGGTGATCAGGGAAGCAGAGGTTAAATTGATAGTAAAAGGAACAGTGTATCTCCTGTGCTCCCTCCCTCCCTCCATTCTCTCTCCCAAAATAAATAGATGATAGAGGATAGATAGATGATAGAAATAAGAGAGAAAGATGGTAGAGAGATAGATTGGTGATAGATGATTTATTGATGTGTAGATGTATAAATATGGCATCTGGTACTAGGTGGTCTTTAGAGCATAAACGGTCCTCTGGGAAAATGTCACCTTCCTATTGGGAAAGTGTGTGCAAGTTAGTGGGTAGGAGCTTGTAGTGTGTCTTTTTTCTTTCTTTCTAAGAATCTGAGACTACCTCTGTTTCTCTCCTTCCCAGATGGTTACACAGTTGAAGACATCATATTATTCTGGGATGACAATGGGAACGCCATCCACATGACTGAGGAGCTGCATATCCCTCAGTTCACTTTCCTGGGGAGGACGATTACTAGCAAGGAGGTGTATTTCTATACAGGTGGGTCTGACCCATTCCTTCTCTCCTGTCTCAGGTCTCCCTTGCACCTCCATAAACTCCTAGTGGCCTCTGATTTTGGCTCCTATTCTCTGATACCTCCTTTTCCATTTCCTACTGGTTCCAGGGCCCCTTAATAAAGCCCCAGTGGCTCATCCACTGCCAATGAGGAATGGCTGTGGAAGCACTTAGCCAGGCTCACAACACTCTGCAGGTGTAAAAGATTCATGCTCCTCTCAGGGCTGGCCTTTCACCCTCCATCTGTTTGCACCTTGGGAACACCTCTTGCCTCACCCATTCCAAAAGTTCACCTAACATGGAGCAAGTGAGAAAGGAAGGTGGAGAGAGCAGACTTGCTATGCCCATGCCCCTACTGAGATATGCCATTGTCACTGACCTGCTGGTGCAACAAACAGAACCAGATCTGCAGTCTGCCCAAGCTGGATGCCTCTGGATGGAGTATTACAAGCTGCACTGCCCATTGCTCTCCCCTCCTCCCCTCCTTCTCCATCCTGTACCTCTCCACCCTGCAAATGCCCCTCAGCCCTGCCACCCTAATTCCAGCGTGTCTCCTTGCCAGGTTCCTACATACGCCTGATACTGAAGTTCCAGGTTCAGAGGGAAGTTAACAGCTACCTTGTGCAAGTCTACTGGCCTACTGTCCTTACCACTATTACCTCTTGGATATCATTTTGGATGAACTATGATTCCTCTGCAGCCAGGGTGACAATTGGTAGGTTCTGTCTCTGTCCCTGGATGGAATTTGGGTCATTTGGCTCAGAAAAAAAGTTGAGAGTAAGGAAAAACTACCTGGAGCAGTGTGTGACTACACAGGCAAGGAAATAAGGATTTTTCCAATAGACATTTGTACCTACGTACAGGTGCACAGCCAGTCCCCAGTAGAGAGACCAACATTAGAGACAGATGTGAAAAAAAAAATCAAGGTTGGAATCTTGGCCTGTTGAGCCCCGAGTACCAGAATTCATTATTTCTTGAATCCATAAGTAAATGGACAGGTCATAAGTTTAGATCATAGGGGCCATTAAAAGTGGGCTAAATCACAGGGTGCCTGAAAGAGGAGCTGAGGAGATGAGGAGAGCAGCAGAAAGACAACCTGGTCAGGGTTAGGAAGACCTTGTACTTTATGTCTAAGCATGGGGAGCCATGAAAAATTTTTGAGCAGTACCAAGAAGAGACCTAAGAGATCAACTCCCTGGTTTGTCTGGCCCCACCCAGCAGAATGTCAGTGTGTCCCAGATCCAGGTCTGGTTTCTCCTTCACCATCTGGGGGGCAGACTCCTCAGCCTCCCTCTTTAGGAGTACATCCTGGACTAAAGCTTTGTATTTGTGTGATAGTTTAGGGCTCAGAAAACCTTCCCAATAACTAAAGAAAGGCAAAAGGGAAAGGAGCCATCATAGGACAAGGTGGGGCTGAAGATGTCAATTGCTATGAAGCCATGGCTGGAGGTTTGAGACTTGACCCGAAGAACAATAGGAAGTCATTGAGCCACTGAAGCATAGGCTGAGTTTAAAGATGGGGGAAAAGGAATAAAGAGAGAGCTGAAGGCCTTTGCTGTGGGCCCTCCTCATCCCAAATACGATGTTTGGCTGTGGGCCCAATAGGTTGCCAAGAATGTTAGCCATCAGAGGAGACTAAGCCTGTATTGTGTTGCTTACAGGCCTAACTTCAATGCTCATCCTGACCACCATCGACTCACATCTGCGGGATAAGCTCCCCAACATTTCCTGTATCAAGGCCATTGATATCTATATCCTCGTGTGCTTGTTCTTTGTGTTCCTGTCCTTGCTGGAGTATGTCTACATCAACTATCTTTTCTACAGTCGAGGACCTCAGCGCCAGCCTAGGCGACGCAGGAGACCCCGAAGAGTCATTGCCCGCTACCGCTACCAGCAAGTGGTGGTGGGAAACGTGCAGGTTTGACTTTTTGACTGACAATCAGCTTTCCCTGAGCACCTCTTGAGCCCAGGCTTAGCGCTTTTGACCCTTTTGCATTTCTTAGCTTTTTAAATATGCACACACACATGCGCGCACATGCAAAACACACTCACACACACACACAGCACACACACAACATATAACAAAGAAGTAGTACTATTTCCCGTCACTCCTTTATAGATGATCATTGTCCAAGGTCACAAGGCAAGTAAGTGGCAGAGCTAAATTTCTCCAGACCTTTGGACTGAATTTGGTCCACTTTGCATGCTTCCAGAGCAGGCAATGAAGCTGGCAGGGAAGATGGGCACAGGGAGGCTGAAAGGAAGACAGTCACTGGAGAGGCTGGCCTACCTACCCCTCCTTCCTTGGCACTTCAGACTCCCAAGGCAATGCTGAGGCTTTTGCTGTGGGCAGTATGTTCATGCCCAGCTACCTCCCTCCTTCGCAGAAAGCCCGGTCCTGCCTACCTGAGCAGGCATCCACCCACCACACAGCACTCCTGAGGGAGCAGCTGCCCCCAGCAAGACACTGGCTTGGCAGCCTCCATAGCCTTCCCTTGCATGCTAACAGCCAATTGGTCCTGTTCCTCACCCCTTGAACACCAGAGACCCCAAGAGGAGCTGGCTCTATCTGTCAAAGAGATCAGCAGTAACATTGCAAGTGCTGATGAGGGAAGTCCCTTCCCTCCTCCCTCCCCCCAGTGCATATCCATCTAGGCGATATGAAACTGATGAGCCTATCCATTATCTCCTCAAAGGATGGCCTGATTAACGTGGAAGACGGAGTCAGCTCTCTCCCCATCACCCCAGCGCAGGCCCCCCTGGCAAGCCCGGAAAGCCTCGGTTCTTTGACGTCCACCTCCGAGCAGGCCCAGCTGGCCACCTCGGAAAGCCTCAGCCCACTCACTTCTCTCTCAGGCCAGGCCCCCCTGGCCACTGGAGAAAGCCTGAGCGATCTCCCCTCCACCTCAGAGCAGGCCCGGCACAGCTATGGTGTTCGCTTTAATGGTTTCCAGGCTGATGACAGTATTATTCCTACCGAAATCCACAACCGTGCCGAAGCCCATGGCCGTGGTGTTACCCATGACCATGAAGATTCCGATGAGAGCTTGAGCTCAGATGAGCACCATGGTCATGGCCCCAGTGGGAAGCCCATGCTTCACGATGGCAAGAAGGGTGTGCAAGAAGCAGGCTGGGACCTTGATGACAACAGTGTCAAGAGCGGCTGCCTTGCCGTTGAGGAGCAACTCAAGTGTGATACTAACAGTACCTGGGGCCTTAATGAGGATGAACTCATGGCCCATGGCCATGAGAAGGACAATAGCTCAGAGTCTGAGGATAGTTGTCCCCCAAGCCCTGGGTGCTCCTTCACTGAAGGGTTCTCCTTTGATCTCTTTAACCCTGACTACGTCCCTAAGGTTGACAAGTGGTCCCGGTTCCTCTTCCCTCTGGCCTTTGGGTTATTCAACATTGTTTACTGGGTATACCATATGTATTAGTCCCCCAGTGCTCCAGAAGGGCAGGAGCACTGTGCTGTGCTCATTTCACAGTTTCTTTTGGGTTTTTCCCTCTTTCCTTTGTTCCTTTTATTTTGTGGTTATTTGGGCAATCCAATGAGTTCATACTTCTCTTTATAAACATGAGGTGGGGAGTAATTGGAAAGAACATGTTCCAGCTGGAAGGGAAGGGATTGACTAGGAGTTGGAGGTAAACAGCACATGGATTTCCTTTCCAGCTAGAAGACTCTCACCTTTTCAAAGACTTGTAACAAGGAATAAGCATAGAAAAGCCCCTGGAAATGTTTAGAGGACCGAGAAGAGCCAGGTTGGGGGATGGGGCAAGGATCTGGGCCTTGCCCACAAACGTTTCTGGGAGCTTTTCTGTCCCCACTGAGGTGTCATTTCTTTTTCATTACATTTTTTCTTCTTTTTTTGTTTCCTCCTAGGGATTATGGATCTTGCTTACCCTCTGCTTAGGGCTTTATAGAAGAAAGTCAAGCTGGGTTGGGCTGGGGTTCACAGCTAAAGGGCTAACCATGGCTTGGAAGTTCAGGGAACTGCCTGTAGGAAACTTAGGGAGCATTTGTAAGTGCCTTTCCCCCACTGTATTTGCTGCATTTGAGTGTGGTGTTTAGATGCAAGGGTGGGAGGGGAATGTGGGTGGGTGGGGCTGCAGAGTGAGACATCAGGATGAGAGAGCACATACCCAGCTTGTGGGGTTGGCAGAGGGTGGGGGATGATGTCAGGTTGGAAATTACACAGTTGAACTGGCCTCTTCGGAGGGATTGGAACTTGTCTTGCCCATATTTCTGCTTCAGAATGCTTGACAATAGAGATGCAATACATCTGTCTAAGTGAGGAGTTGGCTTTCTGTCAGTTGCTGGGTTGGTCACCAGTTACAGCACTTGGTGACTAAACACTAAGGTTAGGATAATTCACACTTGCTCTTTTACCATCTGACCTAGACTAGCAGATGAATACCTATTGTAAATCTATATACTAATCCTTTCTATTTGTCTGGTGCATAGTGAGTGTCAACAAGCTCCCTGACCCATTACATCACTGAAGCCTCATAGGAGCCCTGTAAGCCAGGGAAGGCAAAGCACATTGTCCCCAGTGTTTCAGGGAAAATGAATGGAGCTTATGCCGCATGCTTAAGGATGTGCAGCCAGTGAGTGGTAGATCCACCCCACTTGCTCTTTCTTGTCTTTTTTCTCCTGACTCTCTCAACTGAGAAATTCCCTTTTCTTCCCTCCCCAAAGAGGGTGCTCCAGAGAGCCCCCATCACATCCTACAGCACCTGGGGCATCTCTGCAGGAATAGGCTGGTGACAAGACAATGAGCGTGATGTGAGCAGGTGGAGAACACACTCTGCCCACTGAGCAGGGCCCCTAACAGAAGTAGGACTGGCCAGCATTCCAACTTGCCAAGCAGCTCCACCTCACTGATGGAGGTTGTGAGGGAGTGAACTTCGCTGAGCACTCAACATATGCTGCCTCTTCCTCCCTATGCAGTCTCTCCCTCAGTCCCTTACCCCTCTACCCACTCACCCTTTTAACTGTGCTTCTGTGTTTGTGTTTCTGTATATACCTGGGTGTATGCATATGCATCAGGGTGGGTGTGTGTACATATACAACCATTTGAGAAGCTGTACAGTGCTGTGTCTAGTGGTGTAAATCTACATTGGTGTGTATAGAATTGTATCTACAACATGTGGATGCATGCCTGTGTGTGCACATCCCTGTAAAAGCGTGGCTTATGTATGTGTGTGTGTGCTTGTGTACACTGGGTCTATGCTGAGTGCATGTATATAAGGGCATGTCTGCATATCTATGTTTATCTGATTTGGATGGGTGTGAAAGGAAATACCCCTGAAAGCATATGTATTCCCTGTTGGTGACCCTTCTAGAATCACTAGAATTCCCTTGGCCTGCTCCCATATGGTGGAGGGGCCCTATTTGGCCGGGCTGCTTAACTGACTGTTTCTTTCCAACTTCCTGTTCCAGGGAGCAGCATCTCCCGGTTCCCTTCCACTCTTTGCCCTGTCCCTCCATCCATCTGTGCTGTCTCCTAGATAGAAGACTGAGGAAGTGAATGTAGTCCTAAGAAGTGGTGAGCTAATGCCTTGAGGTAGGAAGTGGTCAATCCATGGAAGAAGCTGCAAGTACCGAGCATTTCACTTTGTCCTAGAAGAACATGTTTAGGGGTAACAGGCTGGGGAGTGAGGCTGAAAGAGGCATTGAGAATAGACACTTGCACATTCACAGACACATACACACACACAAATCTTGTATGACAGTTGAAAACAAGAAAGTTACCACTGGAAGAGCTAAAATTGCCTCTTTATTTTTGGATACCCCATGTAGAGATTCAGGTTGAGGGGAGAGCAGTGACCCCATGTCTGAAGCTCCCAACGTGGCTGTTGACAAGCTGGCTTCCTGGAGCCTAAGCCTTGGTTGGTTGACGTGGATTTGGGTCTCCAGGACCCTGGAGATGCTTTCATCCTTGTGGCGGCAAGCAGTTCATTTGGGATAAAGTCATAAAGGGAGATTGGAGCAGTGGGAAGAAAAGGAGGGTTTTAAGATTTGTCTGGAAGCAATGCACATGAAGGCTGCACAGCACAGAGGAAGGGCAGCGAGGCCAGTTGTAAATATCTCTATCTTAGATCCATAGAGCTAGATATAATATTATACCTTAAAAAGAATATCTTGCCCTAACGTGCTGCAATGAGAGCAGTTGAACTCTACTGCGACTCATACTCTGTAGGTTAAGTGTCAAAATGAGGTGGAGATTTGGCAGTGACACCCTTTCAGGAACATGAACCTTCTGAGTTTGCTATGGATTTGGTCATTTTAGCCTGCACATTGCCAGATCTCCCCTTGTTGAGTCTTGTATGTGGTCTGTCTGCATCATTTGAGTCCTCAGCTGTCCCCAACCCCTTCCCAGCCCCACCCCAGCCTGCAGTCACCCACCCACCCCCATCCAGCTGGCTGCCTCCATCCCCTCCCTCTCGTCACCTCACACCAAGTAACTCTGGAAATGCAGAATGCTTGGTAGTTTGGAGCTTGGGCAGCATCTGGGATGCAGCAACCCCTATTTTACTCTTCTACCCACCTTCCATTTCTTCTCATCGACTCCCCGCCCCCAAGGATCCCTTCTTTGCCACTATCATGGGAAGAATACCTCTGTCTGTCTTTCTGAAGTATCATTTTGTTGTGGGGATGTGTGACACGTTTCCTACCAAGTTCTTGCCGGTTCCATCTGCCACTGTTGGGTGCCTTTGCACAGGTCATGGATGATCTGGTGGGTCTTAATAGAGCTTGTCAAATGTATTCTTAAAATTCATGTCATCTTGTTAATAGCAGGGCTGCAGTCTTTGCATATTTAGAGCTGAGCTTTGCTGAGACTATGGCCATTCCTAATGAGGTTTCCTCATTCCATATATATAATAGCTAACCCTTAAAGCTATTAACTAATGAATGCATTTATTAAACTATCCACTTGCATGGTACCCTGCTGTGGTGATGAGCAGTAACTTTCTAGCAATTCCATAGCCCAACATCAAAGGAAATCGTGACTCGTCCTACTAAAAGTGTAGTGTGTTTGTGTTTGTTGTGTAGTGTCCTGTGATCAATATAAAAATCTATATTATCAGTGTTGGGTTTTCAGGGGAGGGAGGGGAGGGTGTTAAAGTTTCTCTGTGATAAACTTAAATTATGAAATAGCCCAGTTGTTCAGGGTCACTTCTATTGACTCAATTTGTGTGAGACTTTGCATTCACTATCTTGCCGGACGGACTGCATGCCCAGGGTCAGTAATCAGCAGCAGAGCTAAAGGTTCCCGAATTTAGCACAACTGGCTGTGGTGCCTGACATAGGGCAGTACTGGGGGATTCTTCAGAGGTCAGCCAAGTCGGTAACATTCTGTGAAGCAGATTAAATAGAGTAAAATCAAACACATGCAGGTCTTCAGAAGTGATGCTGGGCCCAGGCAGTGAAAACCAAGAAAAGAGGAGAAGGACCAAGACCTGGGTGTCCTGGATGACCTGACCCAAAAAGGGACACAAAGCAGCAGAGCTTCACGAGGTGACTAGGTGGCTTCTTTGTCCTCATTAAATGTACATCTTTGCATGAAAAAGACCTTGACTGGTCCGGACTTTAACAAAGTAAAATATGAAGAAACATAAAATTATGCTTCTGAAAAATATACTGAAATAAAATTTTGTAAATAGCTAAAAGAGAAAAATAAATATAATAGCAAGTACTCTACCAGGTCATTGTGTTTCTTCTCTGTTGGATTAGAAGATATTGCACAGGACAGCTGTCTGGGCCCAGGAAACCTCTGGCTTCCATCATTCACTTCCCATGGCCTTCCCACAGCTTTGCACATCGACCTCCTCATACCCCGGGACAGTGGAAACCATAGTTTTCAAGCTGAGGGGAATTAGCAACAGCACAGTTTAAATTAGTTTTGATTTTTGCAGAAGCCATTCTTAATCTTTTAAAACAAAACTTTTAAAACAGAAGAAGCCACTGTGGTGCCAAAATACAAAGTGGAAGTTTAGTTCAATTTTACAGGGGGAGAGCCCCGACTTGAGCCCACAAGTCAAGGCTGCATTGAGCCATAATCGTGCCACTGCACTCCAGCCTGGGAAATAGAGCAAGACTGTCTCAAAACAAAACAAAAGGGTTGGGGGAAAGAACCTAAAAGAAGTGATATCTTCCAAGGTAGTGTTCTCAAAGAGAAACAAAAGGGAGTAGAACTACGCCAGCTTCTTGGGAAGTCTCCCTCCAGTATCACTCTGGGTTGGGAAAGGAGGTTAAAAATCTATTGGAGATTATGGACCCAGCTCTCCACCCACCAACTCCTCCCCACCCGCTTCTCTCAGAAGCACTCTGTGTGCCCTTGGACAAGACTTTGTTCATTTGGGAGCCTCTTCTAGTCCTGTGTCTCCCTGGCCCCTGACCAGCTAGCCAGCCCATTCTGACCCCAGGCCAGGTGCTCAAAGCTGTACCCATTAAGGGAAGATTTTCCCTTGCCACTCTCTTCCCAGACCACTCCCAGGCGTGCCTGACATGCAGTGCCATCCATTTTCAGCTTGTACACACAGACTGAACCAGCTCATTTATAAACCAGCTAGGGCCCTTTCCCTCCTACAGCTGGTCATAAAGGGCTCCCCCATGTGGCCACAGGTACAAAGTGGGGAAGGAGCACTGGTACAACTGTGATAAGTGGCGTAGGGGTCAAAGCCATCTGCTCATGCAGTTACTTGTGCTTTCTGGTCCTGCACAGGCTGGGAATAGGCCAGCACTGTCATCCCTGCTCCTCTCAGCCACTGGATGGGAGCAGCCCCGGGGAAAGCATGGCCTCCACACAAGTACAGTTGTAGCTGATAAGTAACAACGCCTACAACAGCAGATTCTCTTACTGGAGAGGTGAAAGGCACACCTCCATGGCCACCACATAAACACACCTTTCTATTATTACTGTTGGTCTGCCTCTTAAAGCATAACATTTTTCACCTAATCAAAAACTCTCTTGTTACTCTAGTTTGGTATGGGCCAGGCCTCAAGAAATCCCACCCTGATACACTCTCCATGGAGAAGTATGTAAATCCTTTCATGAAGAAAGTGAAATCTCCACCTTCTTCTCCAATAAATAAAAATGACTGCCCCATCACACCACCAGACAATGGCTAACTACATGGAAATACCCAATTTAGTATCAGATAATGAGTCAGGAAAGGTTAGGTGCTGCTATTGTGACAATCCCAAAATCCCAGTGACTTGACCCCCCAAAAATGTTTATTTCCTTCTCACATTGTGCATCTAATGCCGGTCATCAGGGGAGCTTCTGCTCATGGTAGCAACTCAGGGACAAACTGACAGAGGTTTCATTGTGCGCTTCTACAATCTTTGTAGTAAGGGGAAGGGAAAATAGTGGGGCTCACACTAGTAATTAAATGCTGTAGCCAGAAAGGACATACCTCACTTAAACTCATGACTCATTAGCTAGAACCAATACCATAGCCTAACCCGACTATAGGGAGCCAGGACATTCAGTTTGCTGTGTACACAGGAGGGGTGAACCATATATTATTGAATTGTACTAGTGGCAACCATAGGTGTTTTCCCTTGATCTTTGAAAGGATGTTACTTTCTCATTTCCCCACTTAAAAGTACTCACGCCCTCCCTTTGTAGTAGTCTTCTCATCTTAAGCCAGTAACATATGCAAAAGTTCGAAAATACTGCCATTCATCAGTGAGAGTGTCTACTACAGGTAGTATTCAGAAGAGGCTCCAGGCAGACAGTCATTCTCCTCATCCTTTCCCCCCAGGAAAAGGAAAAACAGCACGTTTGCTATTTGTGACAGGCCACACTACCAAAATCCCAGAGGACATGGGGGCCAGGAGCTGAAACTTGGTCCCCAACTGTCTATAGGTTTAGGAGCAGACCTTTCTTGTGTAAGCTTTCTACCTTCACCTCTGAGGTTTGGAAGCAATAGGATAGAAACATATACATATACATATACATATACGATAGGTATGAGAGGGATGAAAAAAGATTATTAGGGAAATTGGCTCATGCAATTATGGAGGCTGAGAAGTCCCACAAAATACCATCTGCAAACTGGAGAGCCAGAGAAGCCAGCAGTATGGCTCAGTCTAAGTCCAGTGAAGGCCTCAGAACCAGGGAAGCCAATAGATGTAACTCTCAGTCCCAGACTAAAGTCCCAAGAACCTGGAAAGATGATGGTGCGAGTCCTAGAGTCCAAAGGCCAGAGAACCTGGAGTTGATGTCCAAGAGCAGAAGAAGATGGATGTCGCACCTCCAGAAGACAGAGAGTGCAAATTTGCCTTTCCTCTACCTTCTTGTTCAATCTGGGTCTCAGCCAATTGAATGGTGTCACCCACATTGAGAAAGGGCAGATCTTTCTTATTCAGGCCATTGATTCAAATGCCAGTCACTCCCAGAAACACCCTCATAGACACACTCAGAAAGAATACTTTATCAGCTATCTGGACAATAGCCCAGTTAACTTGACACCTAAAATTAACTAGCACAGGCTGTATACCCCATTCTGGCTATAAGAAAGGCTAACTGCAGCAGACACTAAAGCCAAAGCTGAGGAAGAAAAAATCCTCAACAGCTGAGTTGGTCCTGGACACAGTGAATCTGCAGATGACCCAAACCTTCAGTGAACTCTTTCATGAAAACACAAGTCAACCTCTTTTGGAATCTCAGGGTTCCTGAATTCTGATGAGGGTCTTGTCAAGAGTGAGGGCAGCTAAGAGGAAGTATGTGGAACAGAGGTGGGGCAGGTGTTGATCCGGGTGGGTGTTGATCATGGGTGGATGAGATTAACAAGATGGCACACTTCATCCTACATAACCCCCACAGTAATCACCCTGGGGCTCATTTTGAATGACCCCATTCTCATATAGAGGCTGATTGTCAGCCTGAAGTGTTTCCTACCAGGAGCTGCAAATCCCAGTCTGATGGTGGAAGGTCTTCATTAACACACTGAAAGGCACTGTTAAGAAAATGAAAAGGCAAGCACAGACTGGGAGAAAATATTTGCAAAACACATATCTGATACAGGACTTGTATCCAAAATATACAAAGTACTCATAATTCAACAATAAGAAAACAAACAAACCAATTAAAAATGGGCAAAAGATATGAAAAGAGAGCTTATCACAGAAAATTACAGATGGCAAATAAGCATATGAAAAAATAAGCATCACTTATAATTAGGGAATTACATATTTAAACAACAATGAGATATCATTGCATCATATTAGGATGCCTAAAATACAAAACACTGACAATACCAATTGCTGGTTAGGATGTTGAGCAACAGAAATTCCCATTAATTGATGGTAGGAATACAAAATAGTACACTTGTTTGGAGGACACTTCAGCAGTTTCTTACAAAGCTAAACATAGCCTTACCATATGATGCAACAATCATAGATTTTGATATTTTATCTTATTTAGTAGAAAACTTATCTCTACACAAAACTCCATACAAATGTTATAGCAGCTTTATCCATAATTTCCCAAAGCTGGAAGCAACCAAGATGCCCCTCAATAGGTGAATGGATAAACAAACTCTGATACATTCAAACCTCAGAAAAAAAATATCATTCAGCAATAAAAATGAGCGATGAAGCCATGAAAAAAACATAGAGGAACTTTAAATGCATGTTGCTAAGTAAAAAAAGCCAGTTTGAAAAGGCCATACACCATATAATTCCAACTATATGACATGCTAGAGAAAGCAAAATTATTGATATAAAAGGAGCAGTGCTTGCTAGGGATTCAGGGAGAAGGAGTGAGCATAAATAGGTGAAGCACAAGAAATTCATTAGGACAATGAAGCTATTCCATATGGTACTGGAATGGTGAGTAAATGACATTGGACATTTTTTAAAAACCATGAAAATATACAACACAAAGTAAGCCTTAAAGTAAACAATAGACTTTAGTTAATAATAATTTATCAACGTTGGTTCATTAATTGTAACAAATTTACCATTCTGATGCAAAAAGCTAATAATAAGCAAAATTGTGTAAGAGGATGAGGCTATTGGGAACTCTCAGTACTGTCCAATTTCCTATAAATTAGAACTGTTCTATAGTGTCTATTAATTAAAAATATAAAATATGCAACTAACATACAACCCAGATTTCATACTTGGGTATTTATCCTGGAGAAATGAAAATGTATGATCACACTGAAAGCTGTACACGCATGTCCATAGTAGCTTTATTTATAATACCCAAATGCTGGAAACAACCCAAATGTCCTTCAATGGGGTAATGTCTAAACAAACTATGGTAGATCTGTACATAGGATACTACTTAGCAAGGAAAAGGAAGAAACTGTTGATATATGCAACAGCTCAAGGGAACTATGTTGTCTTCATTCAGGCTGCTATAACAAAATACCTTAAAGTGGGTAATTTATAAATATTAGAAATTTATTTCTCATAGTTCTGGAGGCTGGGAAGTCCAAAAACAAGGTGCTAGCACATTCAGTGTCTGGTGGGGGCTCTCTGCTTTATAAACAGCACTTCTTGCAGTGTCCTCACATGGTGAAAGGGGCAAACAGCTCCCTCGAACCTCTTGAACTAATTCCATTTATGTGGGATCCACCCTCATGACTTAATCTCCTTCTAAAAGGTCCCACCTCTTAATATTATCACATTGTCAATTAAGTTTCAACACATGAATTTTGTGAGGACACATTCAGATCATAGTGTATGCTAAGTGAAAAAAGCTAAAAATCACAATGAGATACTACCATCCACCTATCAGATTGGCTAATATGG